>NW_026852446.1:0-63354 GCF_026571515.1 Ruditapes philippinarum
TTGCCCAATTGTTACGCCAACTGGGATTGTAATGAACATTTCTACTTACTTTTTACGATTGATTTCAAAACACATATAAGTTACCTTAAGGGTGTTAGCCTTTATATGTGTTACATCGATGTTACGTACATGTTACTTAGAGTTATACTTGTAACATATTAGAAGTGTTTCATTAAATTGCGCCCATTTTGTGCCCCATCTCTCTGAATTACATATTAAAACCATACACGCACTGCGCTTGTCTTGCTCAGAACGAGGTTATGGTGCTCACAACGAGGATTAAAGCAAAAAAGGGTATATCTTCGTTTCTATGAAGACTTTCAGATAATAATTTACGCTGAAGACTTGTGGGCATCTGTTTTAGGTTAGATTGTACAAAACGTCACCAGAATCGACGTTTTCAATGTTAAATTAGGTCTAAAGAGAAGTTTTCTCCAGTTTTCCTGCTACCCCGAGTGACTGCGTCGCACGGTATTTCCATCAAATTGTCCACCAACAGGCAATATCTTTACATGTGCATACTCAGAAAACACATCGCTAGCTAACTGCATTCCGATATTTTTACATAAATGTCTGTAATCTTCAAAAATTATAAAAAAAAAACTCACCTTGTTTATCGTGTAACACGTCAAAGATGGGTGCTCACAACGAGGAACGGAAGTTGCTCACAACATTTTTACCGATGGACATTTTTCACTCGTTGTGAGTTAAACGGGCGTGGGTAAGCAGCTCACAACTACAGGGCTTTTTATGATTAATGTAATAATTAGTATGAAGTTTCGGTCTGTATCTAAAAAGAATTATAATTTAAAAACGAAATTGACTTTCAAAAAATAACTGCTTGCTTTTGTCATGTCACGACAAGAATAAATGTTACAGTTAATGTAAATGCAACTATCCGTACTTTTGGCAATAATGTGTTAAACTTTTAATGACAAAAATGGATAAAAAGGGAGGTAATTTTGCATATACTTCGGTAATATTTGCTGCAGAGTTATCCCTCTTATCAGCAAAGAAAAAACAAGTGTTTAAGATATTTGTTACACTGTGTTAAAGGTTTATTCAATGTACATGTATATGTAAAGAAAAAACTATGATACAGAAAACAATCTTACTTAAATTACATGTATAATAATTATATAATCGTTAACAGATATCCAATCTTCCAACAACATGGCACACATTTGATATTTGATCAATGTGCCTAGGTCTACTGTTATATAATTCCAAAACACATCTGGTCATTTATTATACAGGTCGCTGACATTGTGGATCGTTTCGTCTTTAAGGCGCCAGTTACCAAAAAACGGAATAAATGATGTCTAGAAAACAAATCTTGGCCCATGTTCAGGCACACATAGTGCTACTGGTTGCATTTTCAAGTGTTGTACATTCAGCTTCATTTATAAGTACATTAAAAGTTGTTTTGCAGGACTTATGTTTAAGATAGGAGTTTGGAGAGGCACTTTGCATTTGACTTTAAAAGTATTTATTTTTAAGCTGTCGCGATATCTGGCTCGCGTATATATTGTCAAGAATTTGTCTCGAACATGTGACCGACTAATCTTAGAAATACATAGAGCAAATATATTTGATTATGTTCATGAGAAATGTGGCTCAAAATTAAAGAAGAAAATGAAATAGATTGATTTGAATACGACACTTCTGATAATTTTAAATATAATGAAGGAATTAGGTCATAATACTTATAACATTCCAATTAATTTGTGCTGTTCAAATAACAAGCAATACATGAGTTCACCTATTACACGAATTTTACTTTTTATCAAGAATAGCTTTGTTTTACATATAGCCAAATAATAATTATTAGGTAAACTTGATTATACACACGATATAATTATATGGTCAAGAAATTACAACTGCAATGAATTTGAATTGAGGTGATAAAAAATTGCAGTAAAATGTAATACGATTGCACAGCAGTTGGCAGTACATTTACAAGTACATGTTTGAAGTGTGAAAGCCATATGAAAACGTTCTTTGTTGGGAAAATTTAATGTAACTCATAAATCCTTTCATTTAATTATTGTGTTTGAGTATCTTAAAATCAACCTACTCACCTTTACCTTGGCGTTTGTGCCCTCTTTTTACAGATGTGAATCAGTCAATGTAGCCTTTTATAAATATGAGCCGTGTCATGACAAAACCAACATAGTGCGTTTGCGACCAGCATGGATCCAGACCAGCCTGCGCATCCGCGCAGTCTGATCAGGATCCATGCTGTTCGCTATCAGTTTCTCTACTTGCTATAGGGTTTGCAAGCGAACAGCATGGATCCTGATCATTTTCCCCAAAGCTTTGTCGTAAACAAACAAATTATAGTAATATTGAGAGTGATTCGGTACATTTAAAGGCGAAAAGATCCGGCTACGAGGACCAAAAACTATTTCGTAGGGGTTTTGACATAATATTGATATTAACACTTTATTGCAGGAAGATGGTGGGTTATGCTATGAAATCAAGATTGTAACCTACATCCGCACATAGTATTTAAAAACAATAACGGACCTATGGTGTATTGAATGTTACCAAAAAGTAATATTTCATCATTATGAAGTGACGATAAACTTCACAAAGCCGCTACTTTATCAGAAGTCGATTCTCAAAAGTGTCCATATGAATATGTGCATACAATGTAATATGAATTTTAATTAATATATAATCAAACGATACGATATATATGTTTAATGAACTAACTAGGATAATGTTAACCCTTGAAACTTTATACATCATTTTATCAATTTGAGATAATAACAAAGATTGATGTTGCCTGCAAAACTTTAACCTACAGTTTATTAAGTTCAAAAACGGCTACAATGCATTCAAATTCCATGCTAGAATTATGGGCCTTACATAGTGACCTCCATTTTTAAGATTGATGTTGCATGCAATATTTTCAAAGTTTCAAAATGTATTATTATGTCATTGCATATTCTAGAGTTAAGAATCTTCACTAGGTATCTACGATTTGATCCCAAACTTAAGTTTCAAGCGAATAACATCAGTAGGTAAAGGAAGTCAAAGGAATGTATTTTGTGCCGCATACAACGGTTAATTGGACCTAAACACTAAAATGTACGGTAGCCATTAACAATAACGAACGAAGGAGCTTAGCTCTAATGAGTGTTGTTGTTACAAGCAAATTGCGTAGCCGTTCAAGTCGTCTCTTCATTAGAAGGCATTTACGCATTCCCCTCGGCTTCAGTTAGTAAATCGGCAGCCACCTTTTACAAATACTTTGTGTCACCTTAAACGTTACCCCGAGGTAAAGAAATGTTTTTATTTCATTCTTGGAAGAGCTATTAAAAGCTATTAAGATATGTTTTTTTAATTATTTTTTTATTATCCACAAACAAATACATTGCATACATTATACAAATTTACAAACATATTACATATTTTTAATTGCAAGAACAAACAATGGTTACATCAGAAAAAAACTTTTATAAAGACTAAAGTAGATTCAAACTGATTTAACATTATGCTTATAAAGAAAGCAAAAATGTAAAAGGAAATCTAGAGAATGATATATGTTATTATAATAATTTATGGTTATGCTTTCATTTATCAAAAAACACGCGTTTCGTAGAAAGCGTCTAAGTAATATTTAATAGACTCCAGTAAGTAGCGTGTGTTTATGATGTGAATATGCTCCACTTGTTATGTACACCGACCTTATTTTTCATTTCAGCATTGAGTCTTTCTAAACTTAGTTTATATCTAACTTAAAGATAATTTTAAAATTCACTGAAGTTTGGTATAGTTGTCTGGTATTTATTTTTAAAGATAAAATATTTACCTAAGAGTAAGATATAGTTTTCATATTATTTTGAATATTCACATTACACAAACTGACAGTTCCGTATGATACCAAAGTTTTGTCTGTAGAATATTTTGTTTGTAATAATATCCCGATTTGACACCAAAATGGTTGAATTTTTGAGCATTCCCAAAATAAATGTAAATTAGATTCTGGTGCCGAGTTGCAAAACTCGCATAACATTGACTCATATTATATTTTAAGAGTTTTTCATTGTTTGGAAAAATATGCACAACATATTTATACTGAAAACTTCGAAGTTTGGTATCAATCGTTATGTCATGTATGTTTATTATTTGATGGCATATATTTTTCCATTCAAAGTGGCCTGAGAGTTTCGCTGCTTCCAATTGTTTTGTTGATGATTGTTTGTTGTTCAACTTGTTTTCTTTTGAATAAGCATAGTATAAATAAATCGGCAGGTTTTAATTTGCGGTTTTAATTTATCAATTAAGTCATGTAAGTAGTTATTTGCTTTGCATTGAATCATTTCAGATTTTAGTTTTATTTTCCCGTCTTTCGGTATGCATTTTATGAGTTGGTGATAGTTTAAAAAGTTTGATTGGGCTATGCCATAACGGTTTTGAATTTCGTTAAGGCTATAAAATTGTTTTTTCCTATCATCGTATATATGTTCGATAAAGAATATGCTCTTTTCCATTCATTCACAGAAAACAAATGGTTTGTTATTTAGTTTTATATTCGTCTTGTTCTATATAATTTCTTGACCAACATCAGTTATTTCTTTATTAAAGTTTGCCTACGATCAAGCACTGAGTACGTCTTTTAAAAATGTAGATCTAATATCAAAATTTTCAATATCTTTAATGTTTAGATTACATTTAAATATGAATTGTTTTCCATATCTGTTTATCTAGTTGTTTTATACTTTAACCCATTTCGAGTGTTGCTACAATTTAATGCGTTTAACCAAGGAACATTTTAAGGCATATATAAAGCTTTCAATGTCATATATTTTAAGCCCCCCCCCCCCCCCCACATGTTGGTAATCTTGTATAATCCTATCTCTTGATATTTTGTCTGGTTTGTTGTCCAACAGGAAGTTAAACATGATATTTTTTATTTTATTTATGATTTCTTGGTCTGGATTATGTACATTGTAAAACTGTAAGAGGATAAATAAGTTTGGGCATTGCAAAAGTTTTAAGAACGGTTATTTTTCCAAAAAGACTTAGTTTCCATCGTTTCCATTTATGCAACATTTGCAAACATTGATCGAATTCTTTCAGTTTAGGTGTTAAATTATTATTAAGCATTTCGTCTATGTTATTAGTGAAAGTTATACCGAGCGTGTTAGCTTTTGCAGATGTCCAGTTAAAATTATTGTCATTGCAGAAATTGATTTGAGTATTTCTTAAACTTCCAAGTTTTAAAACAGTACATTTATCTTTATTCAATTTAAGGCCTGATATATTTGATTTTTTTTTAGTGTTGCAATAAGTGTTAGAAACGATCTTTTTTCTCCATCAGTTATAAAACATGCATCATCGGCAAAAAGTGTTTGTTTTTGTTCAATGTTTCCTATCTTAATGCCTTTAATATCTTTATTTATGGTAACTTCATGTGAGAGTAATTCTATACAAATAATAAATAGGTAAGGGTTTATTAAAGGACACCCCTGTCTAACAACGCCTTTTTCTATCTTAAAGAAACTGGATAGATGACCATTATTATGTATACACGTTTAGCATCTTTATCAAAAAGGCCAACCCAATTTATTATTATATGATAAGGAAATTTAAATTTCAATAACCATTTTTTTCATAAAGTTAGGGTCTATACTATCAAAAGCTTTATTAAGATCAGAAAAAAATATAAGACTTTTTTCATTTTAATTATTAATATATTTGATTCTCTTTTGTAAACTTCTAACATTTCCCCAATATGTCTACCTTTGATAAAGCATGTTTGCTCTGGACTAATTATATTTGGAAGTTTGGTTTTTATTTTATTTGCAATTGCTTTTGTCGCAATTTTGTAATCTTCATTTAGTAAAGAGATCAGACGGCAATTATTTATTGATAATGTGTCTTTGTCTTTCTTTGAAAGAAGATTAATTATACTTTGTTTTTGAAGTTCCGTAAGATTTTCATTATCATAAGTGTAGTTTAGAGAATTAATAATATATTTTTTTAGATCATTCCAAAATATTTTGTAAAATTCAGCAGTTATACCGTCACTTCCAGGTTTTTTGTTATTTTACATATCTTTAAGAGCAACTCCGCATTCGTATTCTATAAGATGACCACTTTCAACATATTTGTTATTTTGTTTTAAAGTAATTATTTCATTGGCGAAAAAGACTGAATATTCACAATCTTCTATGTGTAAGTCTTTTTTTATATCAACTTTCATAAAAATCTTAAGTCCTAATAAGAATGTTGTTTCAATTTGTTTCAATGTTATTTCTATTATCTTTTAGGTGGCGAATTATTTTTGTTCAGCATTTTTTTTTTCAAGGTTTACAAATTATCTTGTGTTTTTCTTTGACCCTTCCACCCATTCAGCTTTGCTTCTTAGCAGGATACCTTTAATTCTTTTGTCAATAAGATCATTAAGTTTTGCTTTTTCAGATTAAAGATTTTTTATCAAAATATTATTACTTGTATTTAACTTATTGTTTTTCCAGATCCCTAATTTGAGAGTTAATTTCATGCTCAATTCTAAGATCATTTTTCTTTGAATGCTAGCGTATTTGACAGTTTCCTCTCTTATTCTGCCCTTAATTATTTCCCATAATACGTTTAGATAAGCTTGGTCATTTAATGAAACTATTTCTTGTATTGATGATTTTATTTTATTTTGATAATCAGGATCTGAAAGCAACGAAGTATTAAGTTTAAAGTATATTTGGCCCTTTTTACATTGAATAAACTTTAGATGCATGATCAAAATAGAATGTTCTGATTTATAACCATTTTTTATTTGGAAGTCTGTTATTGAATTAAGAGCACAAGTGGAAAAAAAGAAAATAGTCGAGTCTGCAGAATATTGGTGGGTCATTATGAGAGTGCCAAGTAAAAAGTTTTCTTTCTGGATTTAGTAGTTTTAAAAACATCACAAAGATCAAATGTATCAATTATATCATTAACCTTTTTAGAAGTTCGTTTTTTTGTATCACTTTTACCGTTTAGTTTGTCTAAAGAATAATTAATAACAGTATTAAAATCACCGCCAACTAGTAGTATTTCGTCACTATATTTATCAAGATTGGTTTCTTATATAATGAAAAAATTGATATCGTCGTTATTTGGAGCATAAACATTGAATATATTTATGACCTTTTCCTCGATTTCTAGTTTAATTCGTTGCATTCTGCCTACAATAATTCCTTGATATTCTAAAATTTTACAATTGCAAGACGTATCAATAAAGATACCGTCGCGTAAGCTGTTTGTACTTTTTCCGCTTAAGGTAGGACGCGACACTTTACGAACTTTCGAGTAGCGTCTTGAAAATGGGCATGCAAAAAAATTGACCATATTTCTGATTGGATTTCGTTGATTTTATTTCAATAGTTTCAGCCAATTTTTGTACACACGACGTCAAAGTTGACCATCAAAGCCCGTTTTTGAACATGACGTCGTTGCGTATCCTTGGCAACTGTTACGGGTATTTCAACGCCATTGGCGGACAAAATATCTTAAATCCTACAGCATGCGACGGAAATTATTTTTTCCTTTAAGCAGATATAAAATTTATCGTTTTACACCGAAAACTGTTTGAGTAATGGAAAGAAAATTGTCAATTCTGTGTAAAATTTGACGTTCAGTTTAGCTGCATTTTTTGGCTTAAAATCGGCTTTTTAAAAAACTCCTGAAATAAATTTTTGATTTTTTTCTTTAAACGTCCTTTAAAATGTATACTTAATCAAAATGATTAAAAATAACAGGGGGTCACCGACTCAATTTTTTCGGTACACGTGCTTTTATTTCCCCCACCCCTTTGGATAAAAGTCACGCTATCACGGGGCGTTTGGTTTTTTAATGTTATTAAAACGATCGCCCTGTGTCAAAATCCCGCTTTTTTCGGCATTTTACGCTATTATGACCACTCCGGAAAATATATGGATACAATAAAGAGTACGGAATTCCGTATATTATAGATAGACAGGTAAAAATAAGTGAAATTTGATGTACGGGACCGTATATCATGCAATACGTATATGACTAATATACCGTGATCCGTACACGAACTTTAAAAGAAGTCCGTATTTACTAAAATGCGTATTTTTTTTAATTACACGGTCAGATATTACCAAAATATGATTTTGTTATTCTTGTAAATACAGATTTTGTATATAAAACAGAGAATAAAGATGTACTTCAGAATTACCCACTTTCTACTAGGGGGAAGAAATAATTAAAAGTCTGATCTGACATTTGTCAGAATAACATTAAATAGTAAAACTTTGAGTAAAATGTAATATTTCTCGGTTTTATTAACATGTCAGTTGCATACTGATTAAATAGTTAATGAAACATCAACAGGTCCTCTACAGCGCCCGTAGCATGTACAGACAAAAAAATGACAATATACATTGAATATCTTTATTTTGTATAAAGATTTACAACGTAACACTCCTTTGTGCAGTATTTAGCTCAGGGCCGCCGGTTCGCGTATATGTTCTGCTATAATCCGCAGACGTGTATTTACAGCGTTTCATTATATTTCTTGTTTAAAGAACTGATTCTAAATTTTCCTGTTCAAAATAAAGTCTACCATAAATTTGGCTATACAGTGAATAATGAATATTTGCAAAGGCCGATTTGATAGTAATGTGTTTAATACAACGTTTATGGCGAATCCTCAATTAATCGTTATTTTTAAAATTATGATATTCTAAAGTGATAAGCAAAACGAGAGAATATGTATTACACATGTTTATTTACTTGTAGAATCGAACGTGCTAAATCTGTAATCCAACACCCACTGAGCTAACGTTTAAAGCATGACTGTTGCTTCACCCTAATATAATTGACTAAATTTCATTTATGAACCGTATATTTTAATTTGTCAATATTTCGCCAATTCTGTCAAATTGTTACAATAGTTTTTTTGATTACAATTCTGGTTTTTAATAGGTGAAATAAAATAATTATCACTCACAGTATATCACTCATAGTGTGGGTAATGCAAAATGTATAGATTTGCAGAATTCCTTGTAGACTACGTATTAATTTATGATTGAATTTCCGTAAATTTCTCAATTTACATAAAAATATATAGAAGCTTTTGTTCCTTATGGCATATTTCTCTATTCAAGTTTATTACAATATCTAAAAGGAACACCGCAATGATTACTCTCAGCTGTATTTATTTTTGTTTGCGCAGCGTACGCGTTGTCGTTGAACGCCTGACGTCATTTTCTTTACATGCGTCTGTTTACAATTCCTTATGAAGTTATTAATCATGCTGAAAAACAAGAAAAAATTCGTTTGTTTTTCGTACAATTTTAAGAATTTGCAATGGAACATTGTTGTTGTTGTTTTATATGTATTATTAAAACTCTAGAACAATTCTAGAACAATTCCTGATAAGCTGAACATTATTGCCGCACTTTGAAGTCTCAAACGTATCTGCATACGTCGAATTTCGTTACAAAATTACTCACGGGGTGGGGGAAATAAAATCACGTATACCGAAAAAATTGAGTCGGTGACCCCCTAATTTTTTTAATTATTTTGATTAAGTATACATTTTAAAGGACGTTTAAAGAAAAAAATCAAAACATTATTTCAGGAATTTTTTTTTATAAGCCGCTTTAAAGCCGAAAATTGCGGCTAAACTGAACGTCAAATTTTACACAAAATTGACAATTTTCTTTCCATTACTCAAACAATTTTCGGCGTAAATAAATTTTATATCTGCTTAAAGGAAAAAATAATTTGCGTCGAATGCTGTAGGATTTAAGATATTTTGTCCGCCAATGGCGTTGAAATACCAGTAACAGTTGCCAAGGATACGCAACGACGTCTTGTTCAAAAACGGGCTTTGATGGTCAACTTTGACGTCGTGTGTACAAAAATTGGCTGAAACTATTGAAATAAAATCAACGAAATCCAATCAGAAATATGGTCAATTTTTTGCATGCCAATTTTCAAGACGCTACTAGAAAGTTCGCAAAGTGTCGCGTTCTACCTTAAGTAAGATTTTCCATTCCACTTTGCCGACCAATTTTCTGTATCATCAGTGGTTGAGTTATAATGAATTTCTTGCAACGACGCTATTGAAATCTTTTGTTGGTTAAGCCAAAACAGAACTCGGTCACGTTTGATTGTCGATGATAAACCTTTTACATAAAAAGTACATATTTCAGTTGAAGACATACTATATTGAGTAAAGATTTATTTGTAAGTTTGTGTTTACCGACTGGAGTCTATAAAGTTCATTTTTGAATGATTTTATAATCAACATTTTATATATCATGCTTAGATGTATCAACAGCAGATAGAAATACATTAGTAAATAGATTATATTGAAATACCGTTTGTTCTTTTACATGAATGGCAAAACGTTATTCAGTACGATTTTCTTTTAGTTTAATATTTAGCTTCAGCGACAAAATCTATTAATAAATGCAATTCATGGACGTTTTATACGTTATACAATATTTCCTTTTCTAATTATAACATCCAGCTTTAGAAAAATAGAGCGATCAAAACCTGACAAAAACAAACAAAAATCAAACAACACACAAAATCAAAACAAGTCTATCAAAAGAAGTACAGTATGCCTATATAAAAACATGTATTCATAATCATGATTACAATATGTCGAAGAAGATGTAGCAGTTTACATATACTTATGTTTTAATCTTCATGGTAACGCATTTACGTTACAACAGTGTATTGGTTTTAAAGACATGCTTGACGAATTGTCTGACAGCATTTTAGTAAAAAAAAGGGAAAGAAATATATGAGCCAAAATTTGGTAAAGGTAATCAAATTTTTAAACTGCTTATATCATTGCTTTATCATTTTCCACAAGACACTTTTATGAAAAGATGTTAAATATATCAAATAAATATTTATATCGGAAAGAAAATATGCATTTACATGGCCTCTAATATACAGTATTAATATTTTAATAGTTACTTTTGGAATGTTGTTAAAACAAGGATGTTTCCTTATCTGCAGAAAAAATATACATGTTTACATATTAAAACATCTTAAAAACCCGAGAAAAACGTGTGTCATACACATACATCTAAATATTGTAAATAAAATATAGTTCAAGTAACTGTCTATTTCTTCTTCACTTAAGACATGTGAGTGAGTTTACCAAGTGGTTAATTCCATTTGTACTGCTCTTTTCCAAAACGAAATTAGAGTAGTTAATAGAATTATAATATATAAACGTTTCTCATTTTCATTTAATGAGTGAAATCAGCAGTCTCTTGCATTTTATGTTTTATACATGTTTCACAAGACACATTTTAAGACATGTGAGTGAATTTATAAAGTGATTATTTCCATTTGTACTGCTCTTTTCCAAAACGAAATGATAAGAGTAGTAAATGGAATTATAATAAATACAAAACGAAATGATAAGAGTAGTTAATGGAATTATAATATATAACAGTTTCTCATTATCACATTATCATTTATTGAGTGAAATCAACAGTCTCTTACATTTTATGTTTTATACATGTTTCACAAGACAAGTTTTAAAAAATGTGAGTGAATTTATAAAGTGATTATTTACATTTGTACTGCTCTTTTCCAAAACGAAATGATAAGAGTAGTTAATGGAATTATTACATATACAAAACGAAATGATAAAAGTAGTTAATGGAATTATAATATATAAAAATGGAATTATAATATATAACAGTTTCTCATTATAATTTAATGAATGAAATTAGTAGTCTCTAACTTTTTATGTTTTATACATGTTTCACAAGACACATTTTAAGACATGTGAATGAATTTATAAAGTGATTATTTCCATTTGTACTGCTCTTTTCAAAAACGAAATGATAAGAGTAGTTAATGGAATTATAATATATAACAGTTTCTCCTTATCATTAAATGAATGAAATCAGTAGTCTCTTGCATTTTATGTTTTATACATGTTTCACAAGACACGTTTTCTCATTATCATTTAATGAGTGAAATCAGCAGTCTCTAACACTTTATGTTTTATACATGTTTCACAAGACATGTGAGTGAATAATATATACAAAACGAAATGATAAGAGTAGTTAATGGAATTATAATATATAACAGTTTCTCAATATCATTTATTGAATGAAATTAGTAGTTTCTTGCATTTTATGCTTTATACATGTTTCACAAGACACGTTTTTAGACATGTGAGTGAATTTATAAAGTGATAATTTCCATTTGTACTGCTCTTTTCCAAAACAAAATGATAAGAGTAGTTTATGGAATTATAATATATACAAAGCAAAATGATAAGAGTAGTTAATGGAAATATTTCAATATATAACAGTTTCTCATTATCATTTAATGAATGAAATCAGCAGTCTCTAACATTTTGTATTTTATACATTTTTCACAAGACACGTTTTAAGACATGTGACTGAATTTATTAACCCTTTACCTCATATATACGCGAAACAACGCACTTTCGACGACCCCCCCCCCTTTTAGGCCTGAAATAGTGAAAAAATGTCCTATTTGGGCCCCAAAACATGTTTTCGTATGAGAAATGTTGCTAAAAAAGTGAGCACTTTTTCGGCGCCGCCCCGCATCCAAAAATACATCAGGGGGTTGCCAGAAGGACGATGTGCCCCCGTCTGTTTGGGGGGTTTGAAGGGGGTGGGGGCGGAGTCCCCCTTATCGCCAAGAAAATTTTGGACTTGTTAGAGGCTTAAAATGGCCCCAGGTCGATCATAAGGTAACGTGTAACCAACACTGAAAAGCCTTTGACTCTACCTCAATCCCTTGAGAAGTTGCAGCACTTTAAAATAAATTTTGATGGAAAAAATCGAGGCAAAATAGTGATTTTTGGCAATTTTGAGATGTCCCCTCGTTGCCATGGTAACAGTCAATTT
Source organism: Ruditapes philippinarum (assembly GCF_026571515.1). Taxonomy (NCBI): domain Eukaryota; kingdom Metazoa; phylum Mollusca; class Bivalvia; order Venerida; family Veneridae; genus Ruditapes; species Ruditapes philippinarum. The sequence goes on from NW_026852446.1 coordinate 12,885, forward strand.
AAGACTGAGCATGTCGTTACGTTACAATGGTCCAGGCAATGGTCAAGTCAACATTTGTGCCAAGTTTGATTAGTATTGAAGCATTTCTCATAGTTTCATAGCAGTTTGAACTTGTAAGAGGAGGCTTTTCAGTGAAAATGGCCATTTTTCACAATATGCTCATGGGGGAAGGGTTAAGTGACTATTACCATTTGTACTGCTCTTTTCCAAAACGAAATTATAAGAGTAGTTTATGGAGTTATAATATATAACAGTTTCTCATTATCATTTAATGAATGAAATCAGTAGTCACTAACATTTTATGTTTTATACATGTTTCAAAAGACATGTGAGTGAATAATATATACAAAACGAAATGATAAGAGTAGTTAATGAAATTATAATAATTAACAAGTTCTCATTATCATTTAACGAATGAAATAAGTAGTTTCTTGCATTTTATGTTTTATACATGTTTCACAAGACACGTTTTTAGACATGTGATTTTTACAAAGTGATTATTTCCATTTGTACTGCTCTTTCCCAAAACGAAATGATAAGAGTAGTAAATGGAATTATAATATATACAAAACAAAATGATAAGAGTAAGTAATGGAATTATAATATATAAAAATGGGGCTTTTCAGTGAAAATGGCCATTTTTCACAATATGCTCATGGGGGAAGGGTTAAGTGACTATTACCATTTGTACTGCTCTTTTCCAAAACGAAATTATAAGAGTAGTTTATGGAGTTATAATATATAACAGTTTCTCATTATCATTTAATGAGTGAAATCAGCAGTCTCTAACATTTTATGTTTTATACATGTTTCACAAGACACATTTTAAGACATGTGAGTGAATTTATAAAGTGATTATTTCCATTTGTACTGCTCTTTCCCAAAACGAAATGATAAGAGTAGTAAATTGAATTATAATATATACAAAACAAAATGATAAGAGTAAGTAATGGAATTATAATATATAAAAATGGGGCTTTTCAGTGAAAATGGCCATTTTTCACAATATGCTCATGGGGGAAGGGTTAAGTGACTATTACCATTTGTACTGCTCTTTTCCAAAACGAAATTATAAGAGTAGTTTATGGAGTTATAATATATAACAGTTTCTCATTATCATTTAATGAGTGAAATCAGCAGTCTCTAACATTTTATGTTTTATACATGTTTCACAAGACACATTTTAAGACATGTGAGTGAATTTATAAAGTGATTATTTCCATTTGTACTGCTCTTTTCCAAAACGAAATTATAAGAGTAGTAAATGGAATTATAATATATTACAGTTTCTCATTATCATTTAATGAGTGAAATCAGCAGTCTCTAACATTTTATGTTTTAGACATGTTTCACAAGACACATTTTAAGACATGTGAGTGAATTTATAAAGTGATTATTTTCATTTGTACTGCTCTTTTCCAAAACGAAATTATAAGAGTAGTAAATGGAATTACAATATATAACAGTTTCTCATTATCATTTAATGAGTGAAATCAGAGGTTTCTAACATTTTATGTTTTATACATGTTTCACAAGACACGTTTTAAGACATGTGAGTGAATTTATAAAGTGATTATTTTCATTTGTACTGCTCTTTTCCAAAACGAAATAATAAGAGTAGTTAATGGAATTATAATATAGAACAGTTTCTCATTATCATTTAATGAGTGAAATCAGCAGTCTCTTGCATTTTATGATTTATACATTAATTTATTCAAACTTAATGGAATTTGTATTTTTTGTAACTATATCTTACTGTATTCAAAAATTTTATCAGTGGTTTTATAATGACAACAATTTGTTTTATTAAAAGCAAATGGCTTGTGTAATTGTGTGAAATATCCCATTAAAGAGAAAGCCTAAATATAAACAAATAAAATCAAATATATTTCACATCTGTATCTTTTTGATTTGCTAGTTATGTCGTACGCATGTTATAGCAGAATAATTTATACAAATTATAGTAAATATATATATATACATATATAATACAGCTATTTTCATTCTACACGTGCGTCAAGTATCAATGGTCTAAGGGAGTTAAATAGCCTAAATAGAGATTCAATGTTCAAATACTGTTTCTCCCTTGGTGCTAAACTGTGTAGTCACATGCATGCATACCTGCTATTTTTGTTTTTTAATGAAAAACAAAAACACCCGAATAATGCATGTATTCACAATAATACATTCTTTTGTAAGACTAAGATAGCACCGCAAATATTGAAACAGCACTAATTTTGTGTTTAAAATGTGATAAAAGCACGGTAGTTTCTTGCATCAAACTAAGCGTATCAGATTTCTACATAAAGAAAAGGAAGGCGTTTCAACTTACACAATGTTATTGCATTGCTTCGTTCACTTGTTTTTCATTTTCCACTCGAATCCACCCATTCCTACAATTTGACTGAGTAAACTGATATATTTATCAAGTAAACTTTCAAAAACCAAAAGCTCATTTTGATGGAGCTATCTTTTCTGTTATATTTAAAAGAAAATGCCTTCATTCAGAGTTATGGAGTAATGAAAGGCAACGTTCATTACATGATTTTTGTTTCAATTTATTTCTGTACGTTTCGATATTGGCCAATTTAATGAGAATCAATTAATTATTTATTTTCGTCTGAGCAAGCGTATTAGAAAATAAAGAATGCAAACTTGCTGCCTTACACGTTGGGTCTTCAATCAAATTTCGATGCCTCACCAAAACATTCACGCTCCAAGTGGTAGGAGACATTTGCAATAACTAACCAACACATATTTCAAGTATGGTACATGTAAATAAACTTTCTTTTACATAAAATTTTAAATTTGATAAGGCTATGAAGCAACGAATAAAAGGTCAATATTCCAACAATTCATATTAACATGAAGGAGGGCATAACTCATACAAATCTAAAGCATGCTACAGTAAATAATAAATATAAAATCATGGAACTATTTAATTAATAGCTTCCCAGCTTCTATGAATCAGAAGTCCTTAAAAGTTCGAAACTTAAATATTCAGAGACATTTGCATTATTAAAAACCTGGAAGTCAAACCAACATTTTAATACAGGACGATATCTCTTTCTGTGCTAATCTTTAATCTTAATGTTTCTACAACATTTATTGCCAAAATGTAGCATTTAGATTACCACTCAAAATAATTTTTTTAGATACCATTTCCCTTCAGTGATACAAACATTGTAATTAAAGCATTTAAAAAAATATTTTCATTATTTCACTTAAAACAAATTATTCATATTTTTAGATCAATCTTTCAGACTCGGTACATAGACAATGACTGTTTCAATGAGATGCCGTAACTATTCCTTATTATTTATAAGTAAGTACAAAATCTATTCACTCGTCATAATAATTCAGCAAGGTATCGCAATTTAGTTGAACAGTTAAGTTTTATCTGCAAATCAAAACCTTATGTCAAATATATGATTATAAATACGTGTCTAGTAAATTAAGTGCAAACCATTTTCCCAATTAGAATTTTGTTAAATATATTTTGAGTTCCAAAAACGTGTTTTTTTTAATTCATTGTTACATTGTAATATGAGTCATATATGTTACATATTTATTTCTAACTTCACTTTACATTTGTATTAAAACACTTAGTAAGATGTTCCTAAGGATGTAGATCCAAGAGAACTTTTGTTACCGGATGCGCATGTTGCTCCCGCTTCATCTGCAAATGGCTGCTTTTCATGTATGCCTACATAAGGTTGGCTCCCGAAATATCCAACGGCCTTTTCAAAGACGTGATTAACAAATTTATCATCGATAAGTAAAAAAAGTCCGCTTTCCTCGAATTGATTGTAAATATCGATTCTTCCAACTTCCTTGCAAATGGTTGAAATAAATGTATCTAAAACAAACAACGTATGAAATTCACAAAAAATACATTAATTAAACACGTTCATAGATATGATGAATCATTGGGTTAGATATTTTGAGATTTCCCAATGATTGATAATTGATTTTTTCACTTACTATGATACATACGCTCGTAGTAATTTATAAACAAAACTATTATACTTCTTTTTATACGAACTGAACTCATTTGCCGGTTTACTACTTATCCTGGTTCCCGGCGTTGATTGTAAAGTACGCCTAGCACAAGACAAAAATCGCCATACCGTATGTGCTATTTAAAGTATTGCATTTTTTTAAAATCAAAATGGCTATAAGTTTTATATATTTATTTAGTAAACATAATAATATTGGTTTTTAATGAATATTCAGATTGCGCAGATCTAAGTATGGTTCAACTAGATATTTATTCGGATAAAATATATTTCGGTCACGGTACCAATCTCGCTTTTGCACCATTTTATAACCACTGATGCCCTATCTATCAAAATTCCATTTTATTCAATTCCTTCCATTGTTTCTTCGTTAAGGGCGATGATAACCGCCGTATGCGATAGATATTTATAAATTTAAACTTCACCATTACCCGCTCTGCTAAAGCTGATGCTAGAGATGATAGACAGCAGCTGTTAGTTACCACTACTGTCCAAGCACAGACTCAATCAAACCGAGCCTGCAACATTTTCAATGTTGTCTGTAGAGATTCTGTATTTCTCTATTTTATAAAAGTCATGTATTTATGTTATGTAAATCTTTATATCAACTTTTCACAATGTGTTGATTTATTCTTGTTCTTTTAAAAATCTTGTTTTTTTTCTGGATATGTACAGCATCATGCTGACCTTATAAAATTTGAGTTTCAATTTAAAAGGCTAAAAATCTTATTGACCCCAGTAATAAGTTAATTTGATGGCCTTAACATGAAAGGCCATCTAACTTTGCAAATCAATCAACAATCTTTATTCAGTATTTAATGTTGAACATTCGATATTCGTTATTTCAAATATAATTTCAAAATAAATGTTGAGCCAGAAAATCAGTAAAACGTTCAATTCACAAATCCCGAGCTAGACAGTTGACATTCAGCAGTTTGTCAATTTGTCAATGTTATTATTTTAACCGTTGTAACCGCCCCTCGGGAAATGCTCGTACCCTCGCTAAAGAAAGATAGGGCTATGTCCGTCTTTATTTCACGGCGTCTCAACGCCGTGATATTGTGATGGGTATTTCTCGGTAGCATGGGCGCAAGTCACGTGACAAAATACCTTTCGATTTCTACAGCCGACATTTTATTGATTTTTACGCAATCATTGTACAGCCCATTTCCGTGAAAAGTTACATAGAAACAGTTTTTTTTCAAACCCATATAGAATCTAAACAGTATTTTATCAACACACGAAATATCAGTAATTTATATTAACACATTTCCGCTCATCCTTTCGACACGCTTGAGAAATTCGCCAGTTAACATGGCAGTATAAGCACAATGACCAGTTAAATGATTATGTATGGTGGCTGATTTACGCTATGTCGTATTTTCGCATCTTCGCCTCAAAATATGAAAATGCGAAAACAAGAAAGGACGACAAAGTTGGACTTATGTGTTCTCATGTCGGAGTAAATCTTTTCACGTGTAAAATGTATTTTGAACATTACATTTCTAAGTTTCTATATTTGCAGTTAAAAGCTTTAATTTTTTTTTTTTGAATAATTTCATTTTTCTTCGCAATAACACATTTTTTCTCTAAACTGAGACTTGGTTTTCCATAATAAACATTTTCACAATAAACATTCACCCTACCAGGTTGTACAATAATTTAATTTTGTCCGTAAATCAGTCTTTACCACAACATCAAACTTCATTCAGAATTCATGTCTCATTATTGTGGGCAAAATTCTGAGTTTCCTTTAGATATGAGCAGGAAAATGTTTTATTATCCCCCGCCGAAAATGCGAGGGGGATATAGAATTAGTCTCCGTCCGTCCACATTTTTTTGTCCGGAGCATATCTCAAAAAGTATCAACTTGAAACTTCATTTGTGATTTTTCAAACTTAATTTTTGTCCAGAGCATAACTAAAAAAAGCCTTTAAGATATCAACATAAAACTTCAAAGGTGGTTACATCTCACTTAGTGATAACTCTACCTTTCCTAATTTTGAGTTATTGCCCTTTGTTTTTTATACTTAATTTTCACCTGAGTGGAGTATAAATTAACTCAAAAAAATTGAGATGTCAATATGAAACTTCATAGGTGGATAGACTTTGTGAGGAGTAATGATGTGCGAAAGAATGATAACTCTACCCTTTTTAATTTCTTAGTTACTGCCATTTTTTATTTTTCATACTTTTTTGTCCGGAGCATGTCTCAAAAAGTGTTCGAGGTAACAACTTGAAACTTCATAGGCGGATAATTTTCATTGAGGAGGAGTGCAGCACATAAGAATAATAACAAACCGTGCATTATTTTTCAGTAATTGCCTTTTGTTATGTTTCATACTTAATTTTTGTCAAGAGTATAACTACAAAAGTCTTTGAGATATCAACATGAACCTTCATAGGTAGATAGATCTTACTCAGGCGGTTGCAGTGCGCAAGAGTGATAGCCCCACACTTCATAATTTTTTAGTTATTGCCCTTTGTTATTTTTCATTCTTATTTTTTCACCTGAGTGGAGCATAAGTCAAAAAGTCTTTGAGATGTCAACATGAAACTTTATAGGTGAATAGATCTTATTAACAAAGAATGATGTGCACAAGAATGATAACTCTATCCGTTATAATTGTTGAGTTATTGCCTTTTGTTATGTTTTATACGTTTTGTCCGGAGCTTATCTCAAAAGGTGTTCGAGGTTACAACTTGAAACTTCAGGTGGATAGATTTCATTTAGGAGGAATGCAGCATATAAGAATGATAACAAATCGTGCATTATTTTTCAGTTATTGCACAATGTTATTTTTCATACTTAATTTTTGTCCAGGTCATAACTAATAAAGTCTTTGAGATATCAACATTAAACTTCTTGGATAGATCTCACTCAAGTGGTGTACAGTACACAAGAATGATAAATAACTGCTTTACTACAAATACATGTACTTGGCTCTTGTAACAAGTTACATTATAATACTTAAAAACCTTCTTAACAAGTTAACATGTCAATTCAGCGCAATGCTATTTGGAGATACCTTATCATTATACTTAACTGTTGTGTTTTTTGTTTTTGTCGGGGGTGTTTTTTCTCTTTCTTTTTTTGTTTTTCGCCGTGACAATCACATTGCTGCATTTGCCAGCAATTTTTTACTTGTACATGACTTTGAATAAGACGCATGATTTACTGCGGAATGACACGATTTATTTTGCAAGTGGTTTATAAAATGCAAGTACATAAAATATTTACATATATCAGCTTTACACTTCATGGCCAATTTTAAATTTCTGTCTTTGTTGTAAACATTTTTCTTTTCATTTTCTTCATATAGAAAAACAATGTTTTCTTATCTCCGTATACAATGAACTGTGCAATTGTCTGTAGTTTACTGAGATTTTATTTCGTGGAACCAATGTTAAAAGAAAATCATTCGTTAAGATGAGTTGTCTCCACCAAAAGGGGAACTGTATTGCATTTGGAAAAACACATCGGTGTAAGAGCTGTTGCATTGCACTGTCTGAATTTTTCAATCTATCCACTTGTTGACTTTAAGAAACTAGGAAACAAGTTCGTTTTTGACGAAATTCAACTTTTAATCTTTTTTATTTTAATTTTGATATGATTTGATTAGTGCTGTGCGGACAAAGTTCTGCTTTCAAAAACTTAAATAACAGCCTTTTATATAGTAAAGCAAGGTCACACATGTGCTCTTTTATTTTGGTTAGATATGGTCTGATACCTTAAATATCTTTTTTACTACGTTTATTCTCAAATTTGATGTTTTATTGTTGGCCATTTGCTTTATTATAAAACGTTCAATCGGGATAAAATTAATCAATGATCAAGGCATCATGGTAAACCATTATATAAATAAGACACGAGTGTCGGATTCCTGGCAAATTACTACATTGACTGAAGCGTACCCGTCCTGTCACAGGACGAAACGTGTACTTCTAGTTCGGACGTAATTAAACTTTCAACGAAGAAAACTTGTATTTGCTAATAACACTGTAGCAATTTTGATGGATTGAAAGATTATATGCTGGCAAAATGAACATTTGCTCGGAAAAACGGAGGTGTATTATTTTTCAAATTAGGGAAATAATGTAAGTTTATCTATCTCATTCAAACTTTAAGTAAAATATCTGTTAAGTGGATGTAAGATAGAAAGTTTGTTTTATGTCTAAAACAGAAAGTGTCAGTTTTAATATTTTGAAGATGAAGATGCGGACTAACTGTAAATATGATTTATTTCGGATTTCTTCTCCTGAAAATTATCAAAACGGGTTAAATAAACACAAATTTAGGGGCAAATTACATAATAAGAAGCATAGTGACCACAATTTTTATTTCAGACATTGGCTTTAATGTACGAAATAAAATACTATTTAAACATTAGGGACAATGTTTTTCCATCTTTGGCTGAGTAAAAAAAGGATAAATTTCGTAAAAGTAAGACAATGACTTTTCATATGAAAAGGAAAGTTCTGTGAAACTAGTAATTCTGCCAATGAAGGTTGTCCCATTTAACTCATATTGTTAACAATCGTGTGCACCTCCTTTAAATATTAGCTTACTTGAGAACAATGTGCACAAGGTGTACTATTGTAATACCCTCGCGTCCTACGTCTGTCATCCGTCGTTAACATTTTACTTAAACGAAATCTCTTCCTAACACCCTGCCACACCAATAGTGTTGCAACTAAACAGGAATGACCCTTAGATGATCTCCTCCAAAAAAGGCTAAAATGAATCCGCTTTGCTGAACAAGATAATCGCCAGAGCTAAAGTAAGGGAATGCGCAAGTCAAATTAGAATTTGGTCATGGTTCAATTATTTTTGTACCCCTTTAACTTTGAAAATTAATTTAAAAAACTTTCAGTTTCCGTTCATTGTCTCCCCCAACAATTAAATACATTCAATTCAAATTAAACATATAAATTTCGACAAAGGAATGCAAATGTTAAGTTTGAATTTGGTCATGGTTCGATGATTTTTGACAGAGTTCTGCCTCTTTAACTTTGAAAAAAAAAAGAATTTTTTAATTTCCGTTCTTTATCTCCCCAAGTCAAATTTTCATACAGATTTGTCATACAAATGCGCAGGTCAAAATCGAATTTGGTCAAGGTTCGATGATTTTTGACATAGTTATGTTAACTTGGAAAAACTAGATTTTGGGTGATTCCAAAGTTTTTCGTCATTTTTGTTAACCCTTTACCTCATATATACGCGAAACAACGCACTTTCGACCCCCCCCCCCCTTTTTAGGCCTGAAATAGTGAAAAAAATGTCCTATTTGGGCCCCAAACACATGTTTTCGTTTGAGAAATGTTGCTCAAGAAAGTGAGCACTTTTTCGGCGCCGTCCCCCATCCAAAAGATACATCAGGGGGCTGCCAGAAGGGGGATGTGCCCCCTTCTGTTTGGGGGGTTTGAAGGGGGGCTGAGTCCCCCTCATTGCCAACAAAATTTTGGACTTGTGAGAGGCTAAAAATGACCCCAGGTCGATCATAAGGTAACGTGTAACCAATGCTGAAAAGCCTTTGACTCTATCTCAATCCCTTGAAAAGTTTCAGCACTTGAAATAAATTTTGATGGAACAAATCGAGGTAAATAGTGATTTTTGGCAATTTTGAGATGTCCCCTCGTTGCCATGGTAACAGGAAATTTAAGACTGAGCATGTCGTTACAAAGACAATGTTCCAGTCAACGTTTGTGCCAAGTTTGATTAGTATTAAAGCATTTGTCATAGTTTCATAGCAGTTTGAACTTAACAGGAGGCTCTACAGTGAAAACGGCCATTTTTCACAATATGCTCATGAGGGAAAGGGTTAAACTTTAGAAAAAGAGGAATTTTCAGTTTCCGTCAATTATCTCCCCAGTTGTACACATTTCATTCAAATTTAAGATAAGGATATGTCATAGAAATGCACATGACAAGTTCGAATTTGGTCATGTTTCAATAACTTTAGTTATAGAAATGAAAGTTTCCTCACTTACTTTCGTGGAAATGTTTGTATAAGATTGAAATCGCATGTACACATATTTAACCAGAAAATACAAGTGAAATTCAAATTTGGTTTTGGTCCAATGATTTTTGACAGAGATGTCTTTCTTGAACTTTGGTTGCATGCGGGGGAAATAGCTTTACGACACATTTTAGCTTGAATCTGAATATAGTCTGGAGATTGGCGAAGACTTAAATTTTGATAGATCCAAATCAAAAAATATTAACAAAACTATAAACGATGAGTATGTCATAATAACAGCGGTTTTTGGAACATAAAACATGGATAAATATGCATCAATATGATGTCCGGTTGCGGTTTGCGTAATCATTACTTATTTCTCTTGCATCCTTTAGCGAATAAAAGAATTCTAATGAGCAGTTAAAATTCAGTTATGGGTATTAAGTGGAACGATTCCATTCATTGACAAATATGATTCACATGTTTCGACTCCGTGGGTACACTTACAATATTGTTTTCAATATATTGTGTCTTTATGAAATTTATAGTTGTTAATAGAGGAGTGGATGTTGCGAATGTGCTTGAATGCATACAGAAAACTATTGCACCTGGAGTGTGAGATAAGCTTATAAAGATTTTATTTTCCAGAACTATATTAGCTACATTTATAGAATTTTCCTTACTCCTCAAAAGTTCACTAACGTAATATAAATAATAATATATTTTACTTCATTTCTATTAAGTTATCTACTTATTTTTCTAAAAAGGTAATGAATAGATGTGCTTATTGTGCACTCTATAAAAATGCCTTAATAACACAATACCTATATTCGGTACTCCTTGTAGATTTTCTATCTCTTTTTGCCATAGACCTTGTATGAGGAGACTCCTGTTTGCTCGAATACATTCTCTTATCACATCATTATCACCCCATTGCATTTTTCGAACAAGACGACTGCATTCGGCCTCGGTGAACTGTGAACTTATGTCACGCAACAGTTTTGTCAATTTGGGAAAGAATGAGCCAGCATTGATATCAGCACTTTCAACTGTATGCAATTAAAAATACATCAATTGAAATGATGTTGCATACAATATCATTCATATATGGATAATGATAGTTTAAGCATATTATAAAATGATCTCGAAAAAGTAATTATTCTATTGAACTGCAATAGAATGTGATTTATGGAATGCTATCTTCCAGAAACTACCAACATGAGGCATAGACAATATGAAATTTAATGAAACAATTATGAGAAAATAAAAAGACAAGTATTGTGTTGGCCTTCATTGTTTATCTAAAAATAATCAGACGCTACATCAATAATACTTCAAGCATCTTAATACAATTTGAAATTCTTTTTACCTAGTTTGAATGTAAAATAGGTCAATTTTTGTAGAAGAACATCCTCAGCTGTATTTCTATTTGACTTGAGGTCTTGAAGCAATATGGTCTCTTTTAACCTTTTCTCTTCATAATTCTTAATCTGCTTAAGCTGTTCGTCTTCGTCTTCCTTCAATTCTTGACATAACCGCAACAGATCTTTTCTTTTTAGCCGTTCTTGTATTTCAATCACGAACTTTTCTTTCATATGTAATAAGAAAATGTAAAGAAAAAGAACCTTAAGATACTATATTTAGCTGAAACATTGAATACCGAGTTAAATGCAGCGCCATTATCTTAGCTCAGTTAAGTGTTTTTGTAATTGTAACTTACGAAGTTTAATACTTATAAACATATAATTGGATAAGAAGTAACAAATACCGGTATTGGTATTCTCATAACATATTGCTTGAACAAAAATGTTGACAACATTCTTAGCGATTTGAAATTGACTTATTATTGTTTTATTCTAGAACGATTTATTATCTGCTATATACATATTTATACTTACCAATAACTTAAAAATTATTCCTTGTTTGTGTTCTTGTCACGTATAAAACTAAATGCTATCAACACAATTATTTCTTGTAGAAAAGACCTTTCATTATGGACTAATTCATTTTAAATATTAAGATAAATGTTTTACATTAACAAGGAATAAAAGTCACCAGAGTATAGACCCTTTCATTTAAGACCGTATTCAAGTTGTCGCCCTTGGGGGATATGTTGGTCAATGCCGATACGATTTAGTACAATAACAGAGGGATATAAAGATCTTAATCGTTTCTCTTGTTAGATTGGCAGATTAAATTTGTCAAAATTGTGTGTAATTGAATAATATATTACATACAAAAGATGGTGAAATGAATAAAAATGTTTACTATAATAATGTTAACGATTTGTTTTACGATAGTAGACCATATTGCTGGGTAACTGAGCATGATTACAATTTTCGTTACATTCTTAATAATGAAAATTTTACCAGGCAGTTAAATCGTACTAACTTGCTAATACCAAAGATATAGATAATCTATGTATGTCTCTGCTAATTATATATAAATACCTAAAAGATATTTTGTGTTTCAAAAATGTAAGGATTCTGTAGTTTCGAAAAACGGCTGCGTAATAATTAATTGCAAGATACTGGTTTATTAAAAATCATTTTGATTTAAGCATTACTAAGACAAAGAAAAACTACGATATAAATCTTTGTAATAACAATCAAAAAAATGTAAAGGCATAAAAAGTAAAAATCCTTTTGAATGTACATGACTTTATCCTATTTGTGTCGGCAAAAAATGCACTCTCAAAAAATCGTTCATCACACCAATATATTTAAGCTGGTAAAGTAATATTTTCAACTTGATACTTTTTAATTCATACTATGCTTATCAAATAATTTTAAAAAAATCACAAAAGTCAAGTTGTGAAACACGTTCACAGAAAATTGTTATTAACTGAATTATAATTTTACGTCTTTTTGACTGTGCCAGTTGGTAGGACTCTGGATCGATTATCAAATCAGTCAGGCATGACCAATAAAGACTCAAAGATGATCCACCATAAATATTTTGACAACTAACAAAAGTGACGTAATCTAATGTTATGTTATAACTCTAAAAAATGCACCCTGGTGATTTATGATATCACAGTCAAGTGCCGCTTGTATATATAACATATGCACCCTGTTAATTTATATGTTACGGCCGAGTGGCGCTTATATATACACATCTATCTATTTATGAAATTAGTTACTGGGAAAATGTCTTTATTTTTATAAGAATACTATAAGAATAGATTTTTAATATCAAAATTATCTTATTATCGTCTGTTGCGAATCTAAAATTATTAAAGTCAATGCCACATGGTTTTCGTTCTTTCCGGAATATTTATAAAATTATATCCTTCACTGGTTCTTTAAAAATGTTTTATACGGCATAATGATAATTCAGTAAGTAATGACAGAATGCAGTCTGTTATTGTTCTATTAAAGCTTGAAAAACAATCATTAAAAGACATTGGCAATCTTATTTTCATGTTTGTCATAAATACGCCGGAATTTTCTAAATGACAGAAAATAACACAGAAAACTTAAATTTAATAGGCAATTTCAGTGTGTATAGGTAAAAATATTAAAATTTGATTTAGTTACTGGCATTAGAGAAAATCGAGATCTAAAAGAAATATTCAGTTTGAAATTTCGCTGTTTAACTCCGTATAGAGAATTAATCTCAATCTTTGTTTTTGTATTTTTTCTATTGTCTTGATATTGAATCTCTGTATGCATGCGTACATTTTTACATGTCTTAATTGAACGATCAGTATTTTTCGGCATTAAACTTTTCAATAAGCTAACATTCTATGCGGCCTGCATTGCTTTATCCCCCATTTATGTCACATCTGGTAAGGGAAGTAACTCATCCCTGACTGTTATCGCTTAAGTAGAGGGTCTATAGGAGTTAAATATACTGATTTTTTTGTATTGTAAACTTTCATCCATAAATGTGTTCGAATTCGTATGAAGCGCCCAAATGTATGACCTAAGATGCGTTAAATTATCCAATTTTCAGATTACAACACGGCCGTCATCACTGAAGGGGTTGTACAAATACACTTTGAAAAAAAAATCGAATCTGCTCCTCTTGATTTAAGACAATTTTTTGTTTACCTTAACACGATTGATTTCGGTAATCAACGCGTAGTTAAGTTATACAGTAATCACAATAGAATACATATAGTCAAAGAAGACGAAGGGAGTAATTGAGAAGCGATGAAAACGTTTGCACTGTTCGGGCCACCAAGCAATCGTAGGTTCCCGGCTATATTTAATTAAGCTTAATGCTGTTGAACTGTTGCGTAATGCTATACTGATAATCTTAAAGTTCTATGTTTAGAATTGCAATTCGTACTGCTTCATATCAGAAATGGTGCGAACTGCTATAGTGATAAATTTCCTTCAAATCGTATAGAAAGTATCATGGCTTTTAACCTTTTCTAACATGAAACAGCAATGATATTACAATTGCAAGATATAAGTTTGTAGTGGCATGAAAACAACTGTCTATACCAAGAACAGCACATGAAAAACCAAGTTGTTATTGGTAGACATTTACAATATATGCAATTAAACAAGAGCTGTCGGTAGGAAAGCACGCTCGACTATTCTTAGTGCTTGATAATAAAAGAGCATTGATGATTTTCTTATTTAACAAATTGGTCGATTTTTTCTTAAAATCAATGTACAGTTATAGGCCTTGGAAAGAGTCCTATTATGGTCTCAAAGAAGTGTATAAAATTTCAACTTGATTTAAAGTCAGATGTCAGCGGAATATAAAAATATATGAGGTGGTATGCAAACTTTAATATATTGCTAAGTCGTAAAATGGGTAAAATTCTGTATAGATGCTTTATAGAGTTACCTCCTCTTGTCTTCAGATTGGGTGCATTATGGTCAACAAGTGTGCTAAGTTTCAAAGCCATATGTTAATGGACTTTGTAAATATTTGAGGTGTCAAAAAAAACTTTTACATAAATTCTAAGTAAAAAAGGAACAAAATTCTGTCAATCTGCTTGATAGAGTTACCTCCCGCTGTGTACACATTGGAGGCATGTCGGTGAACATGTGTGCAAAATTTCACTGCCACATATAAATGGACTTTGAACATATTTGAGGTGTTTCAAATCTTTAACGTTCATTCTAAGTCGAAAAAGGGACATAATTCTGTCAAAATGCTGACGCTCTGGTGACTAGTATTGCTCTACTTATTCTTATCGAATAGTCGAGCTAAAAATTAAGCATGACACATTAAACAGAGAGAAGAATACACTTTTTTCATGAATTATCTTCCATAATGCAATCACACGCAATCGGCATCTCAAGTGACATTAATTGATAAAATTAATTGACAAATAAATGTTGAAAATGGGTAAAGTATGCAGGAATATCTTAAGTGATATAGAACACAACTTCATAGTTAAAATTATACAATATTCAGTTTTACCTGGATTTATAAACTTCTCCAAACTTTCCATTTTTTGGAACATCAATCCAGAAATCAGAAGAGACTTGTCTAACTCAATACTTTTACTAATTGCATCGACATCCTCTGAGACAAGCATACTTGAAAGCTCCTCACGCTCACTTTCAGTCAGTAACATATACAGCCCTTTGAATTTTTGTACAATATTAGCTATTGAACTGGGATCAATCTTGGTCTGCTGAAATGCACCTGTAATAATGATATAATTATAATATACAAATTATAATTGCTCAGCACTACATAATGATCTTATAATTGTACATCAGTAAATAAGTGAATAAATTATGTCCTGAATACAAGGTGACTTCCTTTAGTAAACTATGAATTAACTTATTCATTTGTGCAAACACTTTTTAGGCATACTCATTATATCGTTCGGCGCGGTATAATTAGTAATGTATATAAATCCATCCCCTCCCGCCCCAGCCCCCTCCAAAAAGAGAGAAAAACATAAACAAATGGAAATCTCCTGATTCTATCGTTTTGACATCCTTCTTTATTTAGTATCATTTATAATTTTTGTATAGTATCTTCATGTATTCTTCGTTGAGATATTCTTTCAGTCTAGGTTCCTATGTGCCTAAAACATGCTATGCATATGAATAAAATAGAGATAAATAAGACCTGACCAGAGAACTATGCTAATGATTTAAGAATACCCATATTGAAAAATAAACAAAGGCCGATTAAAATTCCATATGAGGTGAAAGGGTACATAGGTCTATGATGTATAAGTTATCAACATACATGTGATAATGTATCACTCTCGTACAACATCCGATATTTAAGTCTTTATTTGAATCATTCTTTAATTCAAATAGATAGTCGGAAAAAAATTATTAAAAATGCCATTCAAACTCTTTGGCATCTTGCAATGATGAACTTTTATACGACATTATATAATTTAATTTACAAACTACATGGTACGATTGCTTACAAGATTAAGTATAAATTAAGTCAATTATAAGAAAAAAACATTACAATTTGTTTAACTTTAAACTGCAAGGGAAAAAATAACTTTTCAGCTTAATTACGCCTTATATATCAAAACATTTGTAATTCTATATGATATTTTGTCTTTCGTGCTCGAACACAAACTAAACAGTTTGAATGGCTATATGACTTAAATTAGAAAAAAAATCATGCAACCTTGTTTGAATGTAAGAGTTTCTGCGAACATGATGACTATCTCTTGAGGTGTCTTCGATTTATGCTCAAGATGCCGAATAAGCTGCTTGTGAATCTGTATTTTTTCTTGTTGTTTCTTTTCTTCTTTAACCTCTTGTACAAATGTATTGTACAAACTTAGAAGATCTAAACCAATCGTTTGTCCACATCGAGCAAGTATGTCATCTAAAACATGTTTCAAAAGACTAAAGGTATTGCAATTAAGATTATAGCTGCTTTCGTGCTGTATCATCTTCCGTACAAAATGTACAATTGCATTTAAAATTTCTGAATGCGAAATAAAATTATCCTCCTAAAATATCTACAAATATTTGCTGATAAAGTGCTCGCTTACCATTTTTACAGTACAGGACGTAATTGACAAGATTCACCCAAGAAAAAGTATTATTCTTATATTGATTTATTTCTATTCCACGGGGGAGAATCACTGATGGCGGAGGCATGTCTAGGTCTTTCCTTCTTTTATTTTTTTTTCTCGCACACATTATATAGATTCATTGCAATACCGAAATTAAGGAATACTTGTTGGTAGTCTGTATAAAATATTTTCCAAATGAACACTCTATTCAAAAATGACTGATATACAGAAAATCCACTAAGCAGAAAAATGCACCATACGTTATCACTGATATTTTGTGCGTCATACGTTATCATTTCCGGAAATGCCTCGATATTAATATCTATACCCGTAAATCTAGCCAGAATCAGCATGCATGCTTAGATGACAACATATTACAACTTTTTAAAGTCAGTGGTTTCAGTTAATATGCATGCATGTGTATGTAAAAGAAACAGTGAATTTGAGAGAAAAAGCAGTACGTTATCACGATCAAACCGGCGGAAAATTATCTCGCTTCAAATCTGGTTACGCGCATTTCAGATAAAGTATGGGACGAAACATCACTAAATAAAATCCTTTGAGCCCGGACAATTATGGACAAGGCTATTATATGTACCATTACACCGGAACATCACGTATTTCGGAGAAAAAGGGGAAACACTTATTTTTCGACTGCATCCGTCATCTTGTTTGTTTGGGTAACAAATGGCGTAATTCTCTCCCGTGATTTCTTTAGTATCATATTCCAATAAAATGTCTATAAAATAACAAAATTAGCAATTTCAGATGATGTTTATTTTAATAATGTTATTATAAATACTGCGTCATGAACTTGTCGTGTGGAAACTTACTTATCAGCGGGAACAATGGCAGTTTAAAGTTAATCCGTAAACGGATGTTGTAAAAAGTTGCTATTTTCTCAGTTTTGACTTTTTTAAGAAGTTTAAAGGAGGTAAATAAGTATTCAAATATGGATGGTGATGAAATAAACTTTGCTCCATATGGTGTTAATGATAAAAGGGATATTTTTGTATGTGTATTTTGGTAAAAAAAATGTGACAATACTTATATGAAGGTGTTGACAGTTTATTTAATAATATAAACCTTGGCATTTGTAATAGGCGATAATAATTTAATTTTAAATTGATTATTAATTCAGTTTTTGAGAAAGGATATGTAACTACTTAATGCAAAAGTTATATGTTTGTCACAATCGCAACTACTCGGCCCTTTCCGTCAGTCTTCGGATAAGGACCTGGAACACAATAGTATCAATAAACAGAACGGATGCGGTATTTCGGTCAAACCTACGCTAAGAAACTAAACATGTAAACAAATAGTAATTAAATGTTGGGAGTTGTTGACAAGTTTATTTTCAATATATGTAGTAAAAGTCCACCTGAAATAAGTGACTTCATAGGTACAAAAGAAAACAATACATTATTGATATATTTATTTATGGCTGAAGAAACCGACCTGTTGACCTGTTGACCTGTTAACATATAGTCGGATTTGTTTAAAATTGAACATCAGTGGGCATATTTAAATTTCAAATTGTTGTCAGACATATTTTCAAGCATAAGAGTACCGGAACAGACATTAGATGTGAAATAAATGCATTCGTGTTACATTATCTGTGTTTCTGTTTACATCTGAAACCACGTGGTAGAACTACTGGCAATCCGTATTGTTTCAGAGGTTATTATAGACAAGTAAAAAATTGCTGGGAAATGCAGCAATATGAGTGTCACGGCGAAAAACAAAACACCCATCCCCCCACAAAAAACAACAACAAAAAACAGTTAAATATATTGATAAGGTATCTCCAAATAGCATTGTGTTGAATTGACATGATAACTTGTTCAGAAGGTTTTTAAATATCATAATGTAACTTGTTACAAGAGCCATGTTTATGTAGTAGAGTAGAATAATTATCTTTCTTGTGTACTGCATACCTCTTGAGTGAGATTTATACACCTATGAAGGTTCATGTTGATATCTCAAAGGCTTTTGTAGTTATGCTCTGGACAAAGTTAAGTATGAAAAATAACAAAGGGCAATAACTGAAAAATAATGCACGGTAGGTTAAATGTCTTGTGCGCTGCACTCCTCATCAATGAGATCTATCCACCTATGAAGTTTCAAGTTGATACCTCCAACACCTTTTTGAGATAAGTTTCGGACAAAAAGTATGAAAAATAACAAATGGCAATAACTAACAAAATATAAAGGGTATCATTCTTGCGCACAACATTCCTCCCCAATAAGATCTATCCACCTATGAAGTTTCATGTTGTCATTTCAAAGACTTTTTCAGAAGTATGCTCCACTCAGGTGAAACATTTAGTATATTATAACAAAGGGCAATAACTCAAAAATTATGAAGGGTAGAGTTATCACTCTTTTGCACTGCATACCTCCTGAGTAAGATCTATCCACCTATGAAGTTTCATGTTGATATCTCAAATGCTTTTGTAGTTATACCCTGGACAAAAATAAAGTATGAAAAATAACAAAGTGCAATAACTGAAAAAACAGTGCACGGTAGGTTATCATTCTAGTGTGCTGCACTGCTCCCCAATAAGATCTATCCACCTATGAAGTTTCAAGTTGTTACCTCTCACTCTTTTTGAGATAAGCTCCGGACAAAAAGTATGAAAAATAACAAATGGCAATAACTAAAACATTATAAAGGATAGATTTATCATTCTTGCGCACAATATTCCTCCTCAAAAAGATCTATCCACCTATGAAGTTTCATGTTGACATTTCAAAGACTTTTTCAGAGATATGCTCCACTCAGGGGAAAAATTTAGTGTGGAAAATAACAAAGGGCAATAACTCAAAAATTATGAAGGGTAGAGTTATCACTCTTTTGCACTGCATACCTCCTGAGTGAGATCTATCCACTTTTGAAAGTTCATGTTGATATCTCAAAGGCTTTTTGAGTTATGCTCTGGACAAAAAATGAGATTGAAGAATAACAAAGGGCAATAATGAAAAAATATGCAGGGTAGATTTATCATTCTTGTGCACTGCACTTTTCCTAAATATGATTTATCCACCAATGAAGTTTCAAGTTGATATCTCCACCTATGAAGTTTCAAATTGATACTTTTTGAGATATGCTCTGGACAATAATGTAGACGGACGGACGGAAGGACAGACGGACGGATGGAGACTAATTCTATATCCTCCACCGTCTTTTCGGCGGGGGTAATAAAACATTTTCTTGCTTATATCTAAAGGAAACTCAGAATTTTGCTCACAATAACTAGACATGAATTCTGAATGAAGTTTGATGTTGTGGTAAAAACCGATTTAAGGACCAAATTAAGTTATTTTACAACCTGGTATGGTGAATGTTTATTGTGAAACGCATATAGAAAAACCAAGTCTCACATTTTAGAGAATTGCGCAAGAAAAATGAAATTATTAAAAAAACAGACAATTTAAGTTCTTAATTGCAAATATAGAAACTTAGGAATGTAATGTTCAAAGACATTTTACACGTGAAAAGATTTTTTAATAAAGGTTTAGAAACGTTTTCATTTTGCGTGCGTTTTAGCGTGCGTATATCGCTTAGCGTATTTCGTTTAACGCCTTATCGTTTTCCGTGTATTGTTTTTCGTTTATCGTGCGTTTGAGAGTGTGCGTTTGCTATCGTTTAGCGTGCGCATGTGTCCATTTATCGTTTGGTCCAGAATGTGTAAATAACGTGCGTCTGCTTCTGTTATTAGTTTAGAACATATAGTCTAAGCTACTTTATATGATAATATTTGACAGTTTTTTGTCGTTTTTTTTTTCAAGTAAAATATTTTCTATAAATAACATAAATTTAGCGTTGTTAACTCTAACATTCGATCTAGTTTGAGACCCTATGATGAAGTATCATGAACACCGGACATCGACGCACGATATTCACACCGGAATACATTTTTAGACAGACTGTCCGAATCCTATTTAGGGTGATATTAAATTTAGACAATTCCTTACCATTTTTCTTATTTCTTTTTCTTATTAACATATTTTTTATTGATATGTAACAGCCTGGTAGGGACTCGAAGCCATGTACATTAACCAGTGTTTATCGCAGTTCTTCCCGCTGAGGTATTCGGCCGCTTACACTTTATTCCCCTAAATACTGAACAGTTCTAAACCGTACTTCCCTGCTATATATTATGCAAATATTCAAATATTTTCTCGAATTTCCCAGGGTTACAGAGCAATGTGAATTAAATTCTTAGCCATATGGCAGTCAAAGGGACCCTAACTCGTGACCCTCAGATTACCACACTGCGTCTCTACCGACTGAGCTGTCGGTAATAGGACATTTCAAACCATGGACGTTTCGAACCAGACATTTCGGACCACATTTTGGGACACTTCGGACCATATTAAGGGACATTTCGGACCAGATTTTTGGATATTTCGGACCATGTGTTGGACATTTCGGATCATGCGTTAGACACTTCGGACCACTGTTTTGGACATTTCGGACCATGTGTTGGACATTTCGGACCAGAATAAATATCTTTTTTTTATATATTATGCATCAATTATTCTATAAACTAAAGTGTAACTTTAGAATATATGAGACACCATAGGAAGATTTTACACCTATCCCGATTTAGATTTTATATATTTTGCACTATAAATGAAGAAATTTAAAAAACAAACTAGAAATGTTTTAATGACACACGTTTGCAGACAATTTATTATGATATGATCAACTTTCATGGCTATTATTTTTATTTTATTTTTTTAATATTAAAACATTGCAAACGTTCAGAAATACATAAATGAATTATGATATAAATATTTTACATGGATAGTCAAAACAATGGTAATATAAGCTTGTCAGAAAATGTGAAAATCTCGTCGGACAGGTCATTACTGCATCATAAAACATAAAAATGTCAAATATTTGTTGTATTTATTATTAGAAAATATTGTAAATACATCCTGAAAAAACAAATAATTACATATTAAAAGGAATATATGTTCTGGTTAGAATTGTCCCCATCATGATCCGAAATGACCATCACAAGGTCCGATATGTCCAAAAATCTGGTCCAAAATGACCAAAAAATCTGGTCCGAAAAGTCCATGGTCCGAAATGTGCGTAATTCGAGCTGTCCGGCCGCTTACACCTTTTAAGAGCTTAAAAGTGAACACCTCTTACCCATGACATATACGGTTAGATAGCTTTTAAAAACCGGTAAATTAATTTTCAATTAACACGCATTGAAAAAAAAAAACCCAATATACATCAGGTACGTATGTTAATTACCAACTCAGCCACCAAAAAATTTAGTCTTATACAAGAGTGCAAGAAAACACCTACTCTGTTAAAAGTCTGAAGTGGGATTGATTCTGCTCTAGAACTGAATATTGAAACCAGTGTCCCTCCAACATATAAATAAGACGTCACATCAATAAATTCATTCAGTAAATCTGTCCCAAAGTTACATGTACATGTAATTACAACATACAGGCTTAGCCAACCTTAACAATATTCCCATTACTCTATAATAGAAAAAAATATAAGCCAGCTCAGACTTGGTTTAAACTTATAATTGGGCTGTCAAATTAAGCCATTAAAGCTCCATTTACACTGTCCTGGTAATGGCCACGGTATTACTACTGTGTCTCAAACTGTTGAACCGGAGTATTCCATGTTGTTTTTCAAAAAAATCAAATTGCGTTTACACATCTCTGGCAAAGCCAAGGCCAGGTGCATTCCTGTCTTTTAGTACCCAATATAACACAGGCTATATACAGTTAAGTGCAGATGCTAACCCGGTGTATTCCTGGTTGATCCCTTCGAGACCCGCCTACAAACGGTTTCATCACCATCCATCCCAACCATCACTGGTTTCACCACGGTTGAGCTACGGGTGATGCCGGTATTGTCCCGGGGATGCCCCGGTAATGCGCCTAAGCTTCCCTGTTCAAGTTTATTAAAACTAGAACTCCTCCACGAGAGGGATGTGTCGCCTTGTGAACAATATAGTTTAGGAGAAATGGCTAGGACAAAAATGAAACATAGAAAATAACTAAGGGCAATAACTCAAAAAAGGAGTGCAGAACAGCAGTTTCTGTGCACTAAACTTGTTATCAATAAGATCTATCATCCTATGAATTTATAAGTCCATAGCTTTTATAATTTATGAGAAATTATAAGCCCGGATATATCATCCTATGAAGTTTCAAGTCGATAGCTTTTATACTTTAGGAGAAATGGCATGGACAAAAATAAAGTATGAAAATAAACAAAGGGCAATAACTCAAAAAATAAGAAATGCATAGTAACGGTTCTTAGGCACTGCACTTCTTCTTAATGAGATCTATCATCCTTTGAAGTTTCAAGTCCAAAGCTTTTATACATTAGGAGAAATGGCCCGGACCGAAATAAAGTATGAAAATTAACAAAGGGCAATAACTCAAAAATTAAGAAGTGCAGAGTACCAATTCTTGTGCATTGCACTTCGGGTCATTATAAGAAGCATGCAGTCAATCCGACTTATAATGACTGACTTACGCTCTGGACAAGCTTAAGGGGACGCCGACAAAAGTAACCCGTATATGTTGGCTTTTTCCACAGACGCTTGGGGTTTGGAGCTCAAAACGCCTTTAAAATCCAAAAAAAAATGCATATTTGTCAATCCCAGGACATGTACTGATCATATATATCAAAAAATCTTAATATATGCCGTTTTGAAAAAAATCATATTTCAACATCTATAATAATACACAAGATAAAAATGTTCGCCGGAAAAAATCCGCACCCCTACCGTCATAATCACCATGTATTTTAATCCATTTCCAATATTTTCACATAATCCTTTGGTCCATCGACACAGAAGATATAATTCTTCACGATGATGGTCAATTTTAAACTTCAACGGTAATATAAACAACGCAACAGCCGAAATAAACATCAATATTCTCGCCGTTTTTTTTCAACGACAAAAACTTTCGATAAATTCAATGGACCAGACGGCTATGAACGAAGCTATCCGATTATGTGGTTCCCAAACTTAAAAGCGCTGCGCATTTTGCACACGGCAAAGCTGGGGCCACATAATCGGAAAAACTTGCAAACACGTTTAATATAAACAGTGAAAACCCTCTATAAAGACCACCAAAGGGTCTTGACTTAAGTGTTCTTAATTGCGGGTGGTCATAATGGTAGATATAATTATTAAGGCATGTATATTTCATGACCACTCTTTTTGAATTATTATGCATAAACATGTTTAAAGAATTATATTCTTACCTTCAAATATTACTATAATCTGATGTTATAATATTTATCCTAATTCGTGCATAAATCTGGAGATATTAATCATAAAATATTTTTAAGAGAAGAGACTTTTAAAGAAGTTTTATACGTCTTGTTTCATGTATTAATAAACTTATTAATTAAAAAAAATCTTCACAAAATAAATGTGCAGAAAGTAACATTTAACCACGCGGAAGTTTCTTTTCTCATCTTTATACGATTGTCCAGTCACAAGAGTTTTAACACCTTTTTTCATCAAGTGACATGCTTTAGAGAATTCAGGCAGATGAATAGATCTGAATAGGTATTGACTGGAATATCAGCTGTCTCAATAGTCGGGTAATATAAATAAAACAATGGATTGAGACTGGAACTGATGATCTTAAAAGTTGATATGTGGGGGTCTTAATTGTGGATCATGTGACCATTAAAATAAAGAACAGAAAATTCCGTTCTTTTAAAGATTTATCTCAATAGACGGGTGGTCTTAATTCCTGTGTAGTCTTAAGTAGGGATTCTACTGAACTGTATTCTGCAATTTCAGATTAATACAGTAAGTACGCCTTATGAGCGCAAAGGTTCCCGTAACAGTGCCACGAAGTCGCAGTAAGAGCGTTTGAGAAAAATAAAGCTCCGTAAAAGCGCCGTACACACGCAGTATAAGCGCGGAAGAGACGACGCACAATCTCCGTACACGCGCCGTTGCTAATCACGGCGTTCATTTGGCGTTCCTTCTGCGCGTTTCTTCGGCGCTCCTGTTGCGTTGTAGGAGATGCCACTGCGATAATGCCGCGATGCTTGCGATCTTACTGCGCTCACCTCGGTGTTCTGAATTTTTCTTTGGATTCAGTGAGAACGCCGCCCTGGGGTTTTATATGGGTGACACAGGTATGTAAAATAGCTTAAAGCAATGACGGTTGTGAAAAGCATGACGGCATCAATTTCTTTATACAAAAATGATATCGAAAGGCAGATTACAGAACCAGACTTCGTACACTTTAACGCAAGAATTTCGCTAATACTCCTTTCTTGTGCATTTATCTTTTTAGAATCCGTCGAAATCATTTAATATCTCGCGCTTCGGGCTCGGGCTATAAAGCTAACAAGAGCCATGTCAACATGGCCATCCCCCGCCGAATGTGTTTGCTCATTGGAAGAATGTATATGTAGTACAGCAGAATAATTCCATTTTAAGAGGTCTTTTGGTAATGAAAACTGATGGCTATAGTAATTACAGATTTGAAACCTAGGTCATTACTGATGGCTGAAAATAACAAAGGGCAATAACTGAAAAATAATGCAGGGTAGGTTGTCATTCTTGTGTGCTGCATCCCTCCTCAGTAAAATCTATCCACCTATGAAGTTTCAAGTTGATACCTCAAATACTTTTTGAGAAAAAAATTGAATTGAAAAATTAAGTATGAAAAATAACGAAGGGCAATAACTCAAAAATTATAAAAGGTACAGTTATCATTCTTGTGCACTGCACACCTCCTGAGTTAGATCTATGCACCTATGAAGTTTCATAATGATATCTCAAAGGCCTTTTGAGTTATGCTCTGGACAAAAATTAATTTTGAAAAATAAAAAAGGGCAATAACTAAACAGTTATGCAGGGTAGAGTTATCATTCTTGTGCACTGCACTCTTCCTCAATGAGATACATCCACCTATGAAGTTTCAAGTTGATACCTCAAATACTTTTTTGAGATAAGCTCCGGACAAAATAGTATGAAAAAGAACAAAGGGCAATAACTCAAAAATTGTACAGGGAAGAGTTATCATTCTTGTGCACAGCATTCTTCCTCAATAAAATCTATCCACCTATGACATTTCATGTTGATATGTCAAACATTTTTTGAGTTATGCTCCACTCAGGTGAAAAATTAAGTATGAAAAATAACAAAGGGCAATAACTCAAAAATTATGAAAGGTAGAGTTATCATTCTTAAGCACTGCACACCTCCTGAGTGAGATCTATGCACCTATGAAGTTTCATGTTGATATTTCATAGGCTTTTGGAGTTATGCTCTGGACAAAAATCAATTTTGAAAAATAACAAAGGGCAATATCTCAAAAATTATGCAGGGTAGAGTTATCATTCTTGTACACTGCACTCCTTCTCAATGAGGTCTATCCACCTATGAAGTTTCAAGTTGATTACTCAAATACTTTTAGAGATATGCTCCGGACAAAAATGTCGGACGGAAGGACGGACGGACGGAAGCACGGACGGAAGCACGGAAGGTCGGACGGACGGAGACTATTTCTATATCCCCCGCCGCCTTTTCGGCGGGGGATAAAAAGGTGCAATAACCCGCTATTATGTAAATTTTTAGACAATGCATGTGCTTTGTTTTCATAATGAGCTAAGTGTGTATACCAGAAGTGTTCGGTTTATTTTCCGCTATTGATTCCTTGCATTCTATACCAAGCAAAATCAACCCTTCGTCAGCGTCTATGCAGGCATTTATCACGTCATCTTTTGACAATTCATACACGACTCTAAGTTTAGCTTTCTGTTCGCTTGAGATTTTTTCCGACGTCTTATACATAGCTTCAACTAATTCCATTTTCATTCCTAAATCGAAACCTGTAATACAATATGTTTTAATCATTAGAGATATCTTTATATTGCAATCACGATACAATACATGTAAAAAAATAATTTTGTTAATCAGAATAATCATAACTTTTATCTTCTTGGTTTATATTTTTATATACAAGGAGTTATTTTTTCTACAGAGATACATTGAGGTGTAGTGGGAGTGTTATGGTTCAGTTAATTAAAGGTTATTTTAGAACTTTTGTGTGCACATTGTATACATTTCTACTTGTAAATGTCAAATTGTTAAAGTAGAACTCGACACTTTGCGAACTTTCGGGTAGCGTCTTGAAAATTAGCATGCAGAAGTTGACCATATTTATGATTAGCTTCCGTTAATTTAATTCCAATCGTTTTAGCCAATTTTTGTACACACGACGTCAAACTTGACCATCAAAGCCCGTTTTTGAACATGACGTCGTTGCGTATCCTTGGCAACTGTTACGGATATTACAACAAATTATCTTAAACTCTATAGCATTTGATGGAAAGTAATATTTCCTTTAAGCTGATATAAAATTTATCATTTGACGCCGAAAAATGTTTGAAAAATGAAAAGAAAACTGTCAGTTTTGTGTAGAATTTGTCGTTCAGTTTTGACGCATTTGTCGCCTTTAAAGCGGCTTATTAAAAAATTTCCTAAATAAATGTTTGATTTGTTTCTTAAAACGTCCTTTAAAATGTATACTCAGTCTAAATGACTGAACAATATTTTGTTTGTCATTAAAAAGATCATCCTGTGTCAAAATTCCGCTGTAAACGTCATTTTACGCCATTATGACCACTGCGGAATATATATTGATACAATAAAGGATGCGGAATTCCGTATATTATAGCTATACAGGTTAAATAAGTGAAATTTGAATACGTAAATGTACGGTACCGTGTATCATGCAATACGTATATGACTAATATATCGTGATCCACACACTCGTAATATACGGAAACTTTGTATGATGTCCGTATTTACTAAAATACGGATTGTTTTGATTTCAAGGTCAGATATTACCAAAATATGACTTTTTTATTCTTGTTTGTTTGTTTCATTTAACGCCTTTTCCCAACAGTATTTCAGTCATATAGGCGGGTAGTTTACTAACCATCGTTCCTGGAGAGTTACACCAGTACTAGACTACCTTCCTCAGCGCTAAACTACCAAAGCATCTCCCGGGGTTCGAACCCACGCCAGAGAGGTAACTGGATTAGAGGTCACCGACTCTAACCCCTCGACCACGGAGGCGGCTTTTTTATTCTTGTAAATACGGAATTTGCATATAAAACAGAGAATAAAGATGTACTTTAGAATTACCCACTTTCTACAAGAGGAAAGAAATAAAAGTCTCATAGACATTTGTCAGAATAACCTTAAATAGTAAAACTATGAGTAAAATGTAATATTTCCCTATTTTATTAACATGTCAATTGCGTACTGATTAAATGGTCAGTGAACAGAGCATATGAAACACCGACAGATCATCGACAGTATCCGTAGCATGTACAGACAAAAAATGACAATATATTTATAACGCAACAAGCCTGTGTCAAGAGCGTCTGGTTCGCTATAATACACAATATTAAAATATGCAAAATATCTTACCTCTAGCATTTGTCAATTTCGAGAAGAAATATTTTTAAGTTTTTACTATATACATATAATTATGAAAAACCTATGACCCCCGGGGCGGGGCTGACTTTAACACTAGACGCAAAATTTGAACAACTTTGGTAGAGTACCTATAGATGATATCACTTACCAAATATCAAACCTCTAAGCCTTGTACCTTCAGGCAAGAAGGTACTTTAAGTGTTTACTAAATGTACATATGGTGAAAATGAATGACCCCCGGGGCGGGGACAATTTTGACCCCAGGGCTATAATTTGAACAATCTTGGTAGAGGTCTACCAGATAATGCCTTATGCAAAATATCTAAGCTCTAAGCCTTTTGGGTCTTTACAAGAAGATTTTTTAAATCTATTCTTATAATTCCTTTTGGTTGTCATGGCAACCAGATTTCTGCATGGAATGAAATTCTTTGAACAAATTTTAAAGCCCTTCATCCAAGGATCAATTCCGCCAAATTTGGTTGAAACTGGACTAGTGGTTTTTCACAAGAAGTATTTTTAAGTTCACTATTTAATCTATAGAACACACATACATACAAACACACACACGCACGCACGCACGCACGCACGCACACACACACACACACACACACACACACACAGGTGAATCGCTATATGCCACCCCATCGCAGATGCTGCGGTGGCATAAAAAGACCATCAAGTCATTCTCCTGACAATATGTCCACCAAACTCTTCTTCTAAATTAGCAATTTCATTGTTTGTTCCTTTAGAAAATAAGCTGTAATAAAAACTGTCAAGAGACTCAATGTTCGAAATTAATCAATTGCAAAATACGTTAAACAAATTTTCTTCGATTCTAAGAGATAATTATCAAACGCCCAGAACTTGCAGCGAGTGCAATCGATATTTTATATAAATATCTGATGGCTGTAATATACAATACCTCTCAGAAACACATTGAAGTGTTCAACCAGTACCTCTTTCGCAGTCCTAATACCAGTGGCTAAATCACGTTTCAGTTCAAATTCAATAAATTTCTTCTTTTCATCTTTTATACTCCTCTCCTTTTGTTCTAACTCGTTCCGATTGCGATGACATGCCGCCACAATTTCTGTATTTGCTCTGATAATTCTTTGTATGAGTTCTTTGTCCTGATCTTTATTAGTTGCTTCTGTCATCAATAGCCTTAATTTTTCAATAGACGATTCTGTTACACCATACGTAAAATGCATTGATTGCAACATCGAACATAATGTCACAAGTTCTGAATTCCTACTTTCAAGGGTTACTACTGAGTTCCTAGTCGATTCGGCCTTTTTAAGTCGATCAGTTACCTCTTCAAGTTCTTTTTTGCAATTCAAGTTTGTAATCTCCATCTCTTCAAGATCATTTCTTGTTTTTTCAAGTTGTTTATATACGTTCATGAGTTCCTTACATTGCTCACTTACATCTATGACAGCTTCTTGTCCTATAGTAAAAATATACCTTATTACATTTATGATGAAAAGTGGTTATTTTATCGTAATGTTTTTAAAAGAGATTATTTTCATACTTCACATCAACTTAAATTGAATTTATACCCATCCAATTACCAATTATGTCTGATATAAGCTATCCATACACCAAGTTTGGTGTCAATAAGCCAAAACAAACTTAAGTTATTGAGCAGAAACTGAAGTTGACGCCCGCCCGCCCGCCGACTTCGGCATTACAATAAGCCGGTTTTCGTTGAAAACTTGGTTAAAAAGTAAAGAAGTTATAATATTATATTTCTTAAAGAAAATCTTAATTTAAAAAGAGATTTATCTGTAAAAATTGCTTCAAGTTATGAACCTTGTGTTACATAAAATGGAATTGATGATAAGAAATAAGTATTTGAAGTTTGAGGTAGATACCTTTAAAACTAAAAATGTTATAGTAAAAATAGCATTTTGCAAGTAAAAAAATCTACATTGATAAGGAGATAATTCTTGATTTATTGGTGTTAGAGTTATGAACCTTGTCACATAACATGTGGTTAATGATAAGGTACATATACTTTAAGTATGAAGTTGGTCCCTTAAGAAATGAATAAGTAACAGTAAAAACAACAATAGGTTTAAAGAAAATTCTAAGTTCAAGGGGAGATAAATCTGATAAAATTTGTGCTAGAGTTATGAACCTTCTCAAATAAGATGTGGTTGATGATAAGGCACATATATTTGAAGTATGAAGTTGATCCCTTAAACTTAAATTGAATTTATACCCATCCAATTACCAATTATGTCTGCACAAGTAAAAGTCAAAATTTCTTTACATTTTATCCTTATCATGTTCAATATTATTTCTTACTATGCAAAACTGAATACACCACGTGACTCGTATATTTTTATGAAAAAATAAACTGTTAAATAGAGGGGGACAGACTTTTATAATATAGGTCGTTTTTTACATTCAATCCATTTTCATTTCGTTTTTAATTATATGTCAATCACAATCATAATAGCCAATCGCTCAAAATATATTATTAATTTAACTATAGCTCAACTTGGCAGCGAAAAGAATGAGCATAATGTCTCTTTAGAATTGAATTCATGAAACAAAATCAAGCGTTAAAAGTATGGTACTTCGTTTCAGTTCAGATTCGTATTTTTAAACACACACAAGGATCATGTTTTGTATATTTGCTATTTTGTCTGAAAACAATATCGATTATATAGCTTGATGACAGGGTTTAGTGGATGATATAGCCGAAAGAAGTGCTACATTTATGTAACCAAATGCGTCAGCCGAGAATTAAATGAATATAACAAGGCTTTAACTTCACGTATATCCCGTCAATAAACTTTTTAACGGATTCATAAGTTTGCATATTTATTTACTTTTAAAACTGAACAAAGAAGAAATAAACGATGCATACATATTTTGTCTATCATAGATTGTTTGCATGTTGACATAATTGTAAACAAGAATTTGTAACACAGTTACCAACGCCCCCCCCCCCCCCCGCCTCAGGTAAGTTTTATATGAAGCATTAAACTGTGCTATTTCAAAAGATTGAGGTATGGATCTCAGTATTTTCAGTCCAAAATTATGATCAATGCTAGATCTCCAAATGCAACAAAAACAGCACTAAAGAAATATAAAGAAATACTGAATTTAAAAATCTATCATGTTAAGCTTTGACCTCTAAGTGTGATCTTGAACTTTGAGGTAGGGGTGCAGGTGATGTGCATGACATATCGTCGTTTTATTGTTACTGTTTGTGCCATGTTTTTTCAAAATCCCTGGACCTATGAAGAAGTTATAGATCGGACACAAAATAGACCCTATAACAGACTATGTTAATCTTTGACCTCTAAATTTGACCTTGGAGGTAGGAACCCATGTTTTGCGCCTAACATATTGTCTTTTTATTGTGATTATTTATGCAAAGTATTTTTAAAATCCCTTGATCTATGAAAAAGTTATTGACTGGACACAAAATATACCCTATAATAAACCAGGTAAATCTTTGACTTCTAAGTGTGACCTTGACCTTGGAGGTGGGGACACATGTTAACGCATAAAACATTATCTAATCATTTTGACTATTTGTGCCAAGTATTTTCAAAATCCCTTGATTATGAAGAAGAATATACCATATAACAGACTCTGTGAACATTTGACCTCTTAGTGTGACCTTGACCTTGGAGGTAGGGGTGCAGGTGTTGTACTTGACATATGACTTATTGTGTGTATGTATTATAGTGACTTTTGTGCCAAGTATTTTCAAAATCCTTTGATCTATGAAAAAGTTATGGACTGGACACAAAATATAGCCTATAACAAACTATGTTAATCTTTGACCTCCAATTATAAGTTATTTTAAAATGAAGAAGATTTAGATCAGGCACAAAATATACCCTATAACTGACTGTGTTAATTTTTTACCTTAAACTGGGACCTTGACCTTGGATGTAGGGATGCAGGTGTTGCGCACGACACATCGTCTTATTATAGTGACTATTTGTGCTAAGTATTTTCAAAATCCTTTGATCTATGAAAAAATTTGATGGACCAAAATAATCTTAACAGACATTTTTAATTTTGCCCTCTTAAATTGCCTTTTAAAGTAGGGCCATTTTTGCGCGAACATTGTCTTTATTTGTTAAAAATTTTGGGAAAGTTTTTTAAAAAACCCTTTAAAAATAAAAATTTAAAGGCCCGGACACAAATTTTCCCCTAAAAAAACAATTGTTTGACCTTGATTAGGGTTTGGACCTTCCCCGGGAGGGGGGGTTTTTGGTTTGGTGCTGAACATCGTTTTTATTTAACCCCTTTTGGGGCCCAGTTATTTAAAACTTTTTTTAAAAATTACAAAGTTATCCGGGGACCAAAAATTAATACACAACAACAAAAAAAAAAACACGTTCTAACACAGTTTTTTTGCTACTCTATTTTTTCTCTATTGTTTTTTTAGCCAAACAAAAGAAAATAGCCACATAAAAACATTACGGAATGAATGACATCAAAGAGAAAGAACAGTTACCTATTGTCCCTCTAGCCACATTATTACTATCCCTTGAGAGCGGACAGAGGGACGGACGGACAGAAGGACGCTCTGTTGCATAGAGCTATATTTAGATATTTTCGGTGAGAATTGTATTCTACTTTTCATATGTAAGACAAAGTTCCGAGTCAGTTATTATTCTTCATATCAGGCCACATGTTTATTATCCCCCCCCATTGAAAAAGAATAAAAACAAAAGAAAATAGAAGACATGTAAAAAATGTCAAACATGCATTTCCAACTTTACATGATATTTTCTTCTGACGGCTATATTGCCAACAAGTAGTCGAATTATTCATTGGGAAATATTAACATTTATATCGGACACACTCCATTTTGTGTAGTTTGCCTTACCTGTCACATCGTATTGTTTGCCATCTATTATAATGATGTCAACATCTATGGCTGTAAATCTTCTAAGATTCACTTTCTTCTCAAACAAGCTTTGTAGTATGTCGACGTACATTTCAGGCATCGTGAATGTGATGAGTAAGCTTGACCCTGGCGCAACAGCAGATATCAATATTTCTTCAGCGGGAATACAAGCAATACTAGCTACAACGTTACGTAACCGATCAAGTTGTTCCTTGTTGTAATTTTGAACATCAGCTTTGACGTGGATCTTTATCTGTTTTTCCCCGACATCTATAAATTATTTTTCTACATATTTTTAAGATGTTTTATATCATTAAAATTTAATATAGATTTTAGGTAGTTCGTATTTGTTGACATTGAGGTCAACGAAACAAACTAGTTAGCGAGAATTTCCATGGTTTATATATTTATATTTTTGCGAGAAACAAATAACGAACTATATTTTAATTACACCTAAGTTAAGTATTTCGACTGTTTTCTTAAATTCAAATTTAAGAGTTTGATATGAGTAATATCACGAACTATTTTATAATAATTGCAACCGAGAATGACATGTACGAAATACAACCGATAAATGTGTTGACATCTTTAAAAAATAACACACTTAATTCGGAAATTGAAGTTTCAAAAGAAAAAAAAATCAAATGATATATTACCAAGTAGTCTGTCAACAGAATAATAATGTATCACATCGCCTTCGTTCACACAATACTCAACTGTTTTCTGATGTAAGTCTCGACGTTCCAAAACGTAAAGAATTTTATTCATATACAAAATATTATCTCTCGATATATACCCTCGTTGCTTCAAGACTATGAACAATTGAAGACACGAGTCACATTTCTCAAGAACTCCTTTACCTATTCCGTTTGGTCCTGAAAGATAATGTGATATGATGATTTTAAACATCAGTCTGCGGTTTCGATTTTTTTAGAAGGCTGATATAAGTGCCTTAACGAAAACATACATTTCAAAGAAGAAAACATGTTAACAATAAGCTTGAACCAACGACCTCATTCAAATACAACAAAAATGCCTAATTGTGCTTTTGACACTTATGCACTTTTGTTTGTCATCGCATACCTATGTTTAGAGATATTGAAATATTATGTTCCTTTTCGTTAAACCGGGTGTTCAATAATAACGCAGAAAAGTGTCGCTTTTTCCTTATTTTTTTAAGTTAACTGAATTAATCTTTTACAGTTTTATAGACAATCATATTTTGAAAATATTGCTGTTCAGTCATGTATCATATGTATCTTATGTAAGCAACGGTAGCTATGGAAACTACATATTACGATAACTGGCCCACTTTTGTTTATTTTTACAAATAGTCGCTGATTAAGAATGACGTCGCATTTAAACTTTTATCGTGTAAGTTTTACCCATCTTTACGTGACTCACACGCAATATGTTGGCGTTACGTATTTGACATTATGTTCGTGTGAGACGTCATTTATCCGTTAAGCGGCTTTATTGTTTACTGCGTATGAAACTTTTAGTAGGTATAACATGTTTTACAAATCATTATTATCATCAAGTCTACCTAATTCCTGTCATGATGTGAAAGTCTAAATTGTTATTGTAACCTTATTGAAATTGTCAAAAGCATCATACCTGTGAACATCAGTTTTATTCTTTTTAATTCTGTATCGTCAACATTTGTAGCAATGTAGTCAAGAAGTTCATTCAAACGCCAATCAAGCGGTGGAGACGGCGGAAGACAGAGTTCTTTATGTTGATTACCCGTGTGTACTTGCCTGTTTTGGTTATCATAATTGCCTACTCCAGGAAGTTGTGTTTCTTGTGTTTCAGGCATACTTAGATCGGATTGAGGTGTTTTGATTTCCGTTTCTTTCTTTGCATGCGCGATGTCTACATCAACCAAATCTTTTACTTCTTCCTCATGTCTTACTTGTGTAATATTTATAGCCTCTGAATCATTTTTTGACTGAGGCTGGTAATACCCGTGTTGTTCAGGAGAATAAGTAATATTTCTGGTATCTGGTGGTAGATAGTTATTTTGCTCCTGTTGATCTTTTATAGGAAAAGAATCCCTGTCTTGAAACGTTTGTGGGTGTGAATTTGTTTGGTCTTCTTGGTGCCTCGGTGAGATACCCACTGCGTCTACACTTATATTGTTGTCCATATCAATTTGTAACTCAAACCAAACTGAAGCTAAAACAAAGACAACCAATTATTATTACCAGATTGATTCTTATACCATAAGTATTTTAATCTTTAAGATTAATTTGGAATTAAGTGTACAGTATGACATGACACTGATTATTACTAGTACTTAAATGTTGCAAGGTCATGTTAATATGTTGTATGTTGCATGTCAATATGTGTTTAGTATTGTGGAACGTAGATCATTCTATGTTATGTCTATGTCATATTTGTTGTAGCTGTTATCCTGTATATTTTGTGATATCCTATATTTACATTCCTTCAGCTTTAAATTTATCCATTCATTAATAAACAAGATGATATTAAACACTGGTACGGACCCCAACCTATAATTCTATATCCGCACTTAATTTGAAGGGCATATTTTAATAAGTGTTAACATCTTAATTTAAGTATGTTTTGTATGTGAAAGTACATATATAATATACAAGTGGAAAGATTATTGATTTTTCTAACGCTTTGCAAGTGTAAATTTCTTTTAGCATTTCAAATCTATCATTAAAGGCCTAAGTGACTAGGTTCAAAAATCAAAACCCTAGACGCCTGAGAGAAATTGTCACTGGAAATGAAACGTTGCTTTATTTTTTGATCCCGACAATTAACTGAATATGGGTAGACGGAAATAGCGATCGCTCACGCAGCGGGGGCGTTTAAAGAGTTATGTACGCTCTATTTTTTGGCGACGCCGATGAGCGGCGTCGTCTCTTATGGAATGCTTTTTATTTTGGCCTATGGAAGGAGCTGTAACAGTTATTATTAGCAGTTAATGTCATCTTGTGTTAATTAGTTTTATTTTGATTCGTAATAATCAAGTAAACAAATATGTTGTTATATTTGTATTTAATAACTTTATGTAAAAAGCATGTGCATTGTGATATTATTTTCACGAAATTGCAGGCTCTGTTTAACAGATTGTCCCTTAGTTACTAAAACCCGGATTTCGAATATCGTTGTGGTCTACATTGATGCCGTATCCATTCATTCATTCATTCATTCATTTCTATATTTTCAAAATTTTTCTACAAGAAGAAAGTGCACCTGCAAATGAGTATCATGATAGGTAATGAACTTGTTGTAAACGAATATCCTATGATTTTATCCATATTACGTTTTTATCTGTTGCACAGAATGATTTGTTTACAAAGTGTACCAGTTATCCGGATGTTGAAAGCTATCCGATTTTCTGCAGTTACTGCTGTGTCACATGGCCATCTATTTTTTATGAATACTTTACCATTAATTTGCATGGCTTAATAAACTGAGCCTGCAAAATTTCATAATTTGCTGTTTAGGGTGTTCTTTTAGGTTTCAGGTTTTCTATATTTTAAGGGAGTAAACTCATGTTTACTAAATTATTTGTTCTTTCTGTCTATCTAGGTATTACTTACTTTTTTGTTGTATAAAATTTACCAGTTGTAAGGTCATCAAAAGCATTGTTAATGTAAATGTTAGGATTTCATATTTATCTAATAGAAACTGGGAATTATTAATGTTATGTGCCTTAGTATATTGATATGATGGAGACTTATTAATATTTCTGAATTTTTAAAAAGAGGTTTTACAGTTATGTCATTATTTATTACAGGGATGCAACTTTCATTTAAAAAGTTTTAATGATAAAACATGTTATTGATTAAAAAATGTCATTAAACTTGGATCAAGCAATATAATTAATAAAGTCTCAAAAAATCATATTCTGAATAGTTATTCTAATTTTTTCTCTTAACATGTGCGTAGATTGAAAAGGACAGCTTCTGTCTTATCTATTTGTTATGGAGGGACACCGGTCTCAACCTCCAGGAAACCTGAGTCAACCCGACAACAGACTTCAGAGAGTAGATTGAATAAATTTGTGCACTAAATTTTAAAGTGGATGATTTGTGCCATATGAAAACAAACATAGTACAAAAAGTAAGCGGGGCGCCAGATGAAAACAAAAAAATGCAAAGTGGGTCGTTTGTTTTGGCATTTTCATGTTTTCCGCCCAGTGCCCTTGAATGGAAAATACAAATCAGCCTTCATAAAATTTCTTTTCACAGAAAAAAGGTTTAGTTTTTTTATCTATACAAAAAAATAGATATTGGTACATGTTTTAGCACAGTTTGTTTTTCACTTTCAAATTGACCTGCTATAAATAATGCCACAACCAATAACTGTCTAAGCCCTTTTTAGTAAAAATTAATTATACAATAATATATAAATTGTTTATTTAATTAAGACTATGAGTATGTAAGCGTTTTTTTTTAATTAAGAATTAATTATCTGTTAATTTAAAAAATCTAAAAAGTATCTGTCACGGTTTAGAACTGTTAAATATTTAGGGGAGGAAAATTTGTAAGCGGCCAGATAGCTTAATCGCTACAGCTGCGGTACATTATTCTGTGGGTCACAGGTTCGAGTTCTGGTCAAGCTGAACGTTTTTTCCCATCCTGTGATTGCATATAAGCATGGGTTCAATTCACTATGCTCTGTAAACATGGAAAATTCAATGACTCAAATCAATATAGTGAGGAAATATGTTTTGGTTTAAAACTGTTTCATTATTAAAGAGAAAATGTGTAGCCGGCCGGATAGCTCAGTTGGTCTTCTGAAAGTCATGGGTTCAAGTCATGGTCAGGCAGTTTCAGTCAGGGTTTAGAAGTGGTTTTTCAACTGACACATGTTTGATTTATTTAACAGATTGCATTAAATTTGGAATATTGCATGATACTTTGAGATCTACAAAGGACAAATGATACAGTTGATCACACTATACTGCACATGAAGAAGTTCTTATTCTTCTTCTTCATGAAACTTCAAGCATCTGCCATATGTAATGACATTCTTACATTTTTTAAGTCTTATCTCAGCAGCTGGTGGATGTGGCTAGTACTCATTCTACAACTGCTCTGAGTACCTATGGTGTCCCCCTGATGTTCATTTTAGGTCCTCTTTTATGTCTAATATATGTCAATGACATGTCTGCAACCCTAAGCAATAAGCTTTTATTATATGCACAGGCACCAGTATCAGACCTGGGAAGAAAAAAATATGACCGGATTGATAAAAAAACCTATGTTCATCTTAAAAGTGTCAAAAACCAAAAACAAAAAACAAAAATGTAAATAATGACCCCCTTTGAAAAAATACTTTAAGTTCATAGTATATTTTTAAAGGGGGTCTTTATTTACATTTTTGTTTTTTGTTTTTTATGAACACAGTTTTTTATCAATCTGGTCATATTTTTTCTTCCCATGTCCGATACTCGTGTCTGTGATTATATGCTGATGACTCAGGTATCCTTGTATTTTGTAAAATAAATCTGAGGAAATTCTTTCTTATAGCATGAGTCTTATAAGATTGGTTAATTGACTATAAATTGCTTATTGCATCTTGGCAAGACAGAGTCTATTCTTTTTGGTTTAAGTTTCAACTCAAACTGGGCCTAGCCTCCAGGTAACATGTAATGGTACTGCTATAAAGTATACATCTTTTGTTAAGTATTTAGGTGCAAACCTGGATCAAATTCTTTTGGCGTCGCCATTTGATGCTTTGCATCAATGCTTTTCTTGTACAGTATTTGAATAGTTGCCCGTTTCGCTTGGCCTGAGAGGGGTAGTGTTACTGAACTGAAACATTTTACAGTGACTATGTTATCACTGCTGTAGGCAATCAGTACATTATAAAGAACTGGAGGTCTGGGGTGCGCAGAATCAAAATACTCCATGATAACCTGCGCATCGGTCGGCCTTCTTCAAGCTTATTTAGGGGAGCAGAGAATAGAGGTTTTGCTGCATCCCGCTTATAGTCCTGGACTACTAGTGACATTTGGTTTAATGCATTAATAGATTCTGAGGCTGGAAAAGTATTTAGATGTCCATAATGAATATGAAGGACACTAATGATTATTTTTTCACAGGTATGACCTAATTTTTAAAAATGCGCTTCCGTCGCATCTAATCACAATATGTCTCTTGTAGTGTAATGCCTGTTCTCTACTTGTATAGGTTTTCATGAGTCGAGCTAGATTCTCGTGAATTTCTATGAACGCGCTTTTGTATATTTACAGTGTAGCGCAATGCCGCCATTCTTTTCAAGTGCAGGACCATTATGAGCAGCATCCTAATAGTTAAGAGTAGGACTGGCGACACAAATATGTTTTTGCTATTTGGAAAAACCAATACTCAACCATAACGCTTTAACCACTGAGATAGGCAAAACATTACTGGGCAATACATATCCAATCCGGATATGTATATAGTTATTATTAATTAAGAATATATATAATATCGATATTACTATAAAACATAATACTATACTAATAAGTTATCGTCAAATATATAATTCTATACTCAAACAATTGATGCCAAAGAAACTATAAAGAAAATATGAGCGCCTTTAATAGTAATTTTATTGAAGTGTATAGTTCAATGTCGAAAGTAATAACAGTAATAACTACACACACCATAACAAATAGTATATTGTGTAATACATTTTATCATTTTATCAATAATTGTGTAAAACATATACAGTATACCCTCTGCAAACCGACCCTTTTCAGAGCAATTTCCTTTTATTTCTTCACAAAGTTGACATTCACAATAAATTAGTTTCTCTTGTAAAACACCTCTCAGTCGCAATTTAATTTTTTTGTCCCCCATAGGTTTTTGCTATGCACGGTTTATACACTATTTTCTTTTGAATAGTATTGCGTGGTACAAGTTAGTTAGTTACATTCTCAGTTTATGGTTAAGACATATATACTTATATAAAATTAAAATTACTTTTTCATGAAACTGTATGAATATATTTTTATATACTTATAAGTAACACAATTATATTTTCTTATAAGTGCAAATAATATAGTCTGTCATTTTTATTTTAAGATAAGCATTCAAAATTTCATAACATAACATGCGTATCATATTTTCTCTTAAATAACAATGAAACATAAACTGGCAATGATTTAAACTATTCCTATCATCAAATAATATTAACTATGACTACCATCACAGAATTTTCACTATGTCTACAATCAAAGAATTTTAACTTTGTCGTCAATCAAAGAAATTATTTATTTCTATCATCAAAGTATTCTTCCATGTCCCCCCCATAAAGATAAAAAAAATTTTTTAAATTTTGTTTTACCATCAAAGGGATTTTTAAAATAAAGTCTAAAACCATCTTAAAAAATTTTTTCTTATGTTACCACCGGGATAAAAAAAGATCGTTTTTAAAAAAAATAGTTTTTTAAGTAAAAACACGGGAAATGATAATTTGTTGTTTTAAAATTTAATTCAAAAGATTGGAAATTGACATTTTATATTCTTTTTATTTATTATTATAATAAAATATCTACCATAAGTAAAAATTGTGGTTACTGTATATACATAAGTAGGTTTAAAGTTCATTGTGTTAGTTATTCTAAATAAACACAGGCGAAAGAACTGTGATGTATTCAATGATGTAGGTATCGTCAAATGAAAGCTAGACAGATTCGAAATGTAAATGCTTGATGAATCGAAATATTGTCCAACAATATTGACCTGGCACTTCATTAACTTCGTTAAGGTCATTCGAATAAACCCTGATCGGTATCTATTGAATATATCGATATATTTGTTAACTTTACTCGTCAGTGAGGTGTGGTGTATTGGTATAGATGTCGGACTTCTGTGTTCGATTCTGTACAAACACCACGTTTTTTATGTTTTTTTTGTTTGTTTTGTTTTTTGGCAACAATAAATTTGAAATAGTTTTACTAGACCTGGTTTTAAAACACCCTTTAAGTGGTGTTTTAATACACAATTATA
This sequence comes from Ruditapes philippinarum, assembly GCF_026571515.1. Taxonomy (NCBI): domain Eukaryota; kingdom Metazoa; phylum Mollusca; class Bivalvia; order Venerida; family Veneridae; genus Ruditapes; species Ruditapes philippinarum. The sequence goes on from NW_026852446.1 coordinate 54,184, forward strand.
TTTTTCATTTTATTACAGTATCTTTCAACGGTTCTCTTTGACATTATGAAATCGAATATGCTTTAGCGCATAAACGCTTTAAGGGCAGTAATTGAAATACTACATAGACAGTACAGACACAACACAAAGGCTCGCAATTGTTTTAAGAGAATGGACATTTTAAAATTAAAATAATAAAGAAATCACTGTACTAGGTTCCGACCAACCAGTTTACGTTTACATTCTTCAAGTGCAAACCCTTTACCAACTGCGCTAAGAGGGATGTTTAATTTACACTTTTTCAACAATTGTATATTTTCATCACATCGAATTACAAGTAGATCGTAACGTGTAGGGAATGTACCGACTACAGGGTCAAATGCACGAGTGCCAGGTAATTGTTGTTGGACAATATTCGTTTGTAGCAAATAAAACCTCATAACAATCTGTTAATCTGTAATCCAGGTAAACTGCATACACAGTAATATGATAACAGTACATGTATAATGACGACAGTACGACAGTACGATGATGACACTACGACAGTACGATAATGACACTACGACAGTACGATGATGACATTACGACAGTACGACAATGGCACGACGACAGTACGATGATGACATTACGACAGTACGACAATGGCACGACGACAGTACGATGATGACACTACGACAGTACGATGATGATACATCGATCATAAGGTGATGACACTACGGCAGGTCGATGGTGACACTACTACAGTACGATCATGACACTACGACAGTACGATAATGATGCTACAACAGTGCGCTGATGACGTTACATCAGTACGGTGATGATACTTCAATTATAAGGTGATTACACTACAACAGACCGATGATGACTCTACGACACTACGATGATGACACTTCTTCAGTAAAATTCACTACAACAGTACAATGACGACACTACATCAGTGCGATAATGACAGTACGAGGATGACGCTATAATAGTATGATGATGATACTTAAATTATAAGGTGATATCACCTCAACAGGTTGATGGTGACACTTAATAGTACGATTATAACACAACAACAGCGCGATAATTTTCTTATAATACTTTCAATTTGAGATGTTAACAATTCAATAAATTTGGTATTTCGGTTTTTTTCCCCAAAATTATTTATCTATAAGCTGTTTTCTCAAAACATTGTACTGTGGACATTCTAATAATACATGGAATTCATCTTCTAGTTTTGAGCTAATATTACATTTTCTTGCATTCAGGTTTCTGCCATCTACCAGTTTCTACTTTTAATCTATGCGAAGAAGTGCTGACACGTGATAAAGATTTCCTAAATTGTTCAATATTAACCATTGACAGATATGATTTAAAACCAAAATCACAAAATAATACATAACTTCTTGCTCTTGATGAATCTCTCAAAGTGCATACCAATTTCGTATAAATGTATCTGTTAATCTATGTTTTACGACTGCTAAGAATAAATTTATATCTCCAACGACCTGATTAATCCATACTTTATTGAAACCTAAAGATTGTAACAAAAGCATAACTGACTTAGCCCAGGACATTGAATTTGGTTTATGTTCTAATTCTTTACACATATGATCATATACAACTTTGGCATATTTGTACTACTTGACTGAACAACTTTTTAACATTAATAGATCTCATTGTTTTTAAAGATGTCCCTTCCAAGTTCACCATAGATACAATTGTTTTGTGTTTTTCTTTTAACTCCTAACAATTTCTTACAATACTTTAAATATAATTTATATTTTCTAATACATGACTATCAAGAAAACCCCATATTTGTGATCCATAGTTAAGAATTGGTAAAATAATTTTATCAAATAAATCCAGTTTATGTTTAACTGACAAACAAAGAAATTTTATAGCTTTTCAAGTTTATACAACGCCTTCAATGCTTGTCCAGAAAGTGTTTCAAAGGTCATTAAAGATCCGCCTACAGAAAACAAACAATGCCTAGATATATAAACTTTGTAACTATTTCAATTGATTGACCTTTATAATGATATTCAAATTCTGTCTAAGTTTACCCCCTTTTTAAAAATCAAAACCTTTGTCTTTGTACAGTTAACACTTAATTTCCACCTATCATAGTATATCTCTTATAATCTGAATCCTTTTTGTAATCCTCTGTTTCAGACATAATCACTATATCATTTCCATACAATAATAACAATATCTTTATATTACTTAAGTCAATACCTTCAAAACCATTTAACATAAAATATTTTCTATATCATCTAAATACATAGAAAATAAAAATGGCGACATGGATTCGCCTTGTCTTACTCGAAAGTAATATACAAACTCTTCACTAATAGTATTATTGTATTTAACTCTTGATCTTACATTCTCATACGGAAATTGATTACCATATATTGATTTTCGTGAACCACTTTACGATATATTCACATCTATCAAATTGTGTGCTCGTATTAGTCAATCATGGCGTTTCATAGTTTTTGACTTAACACGCCTTTACTATTAGCTTTATAATAGGGGCGTTTTGTTTTGTTTATAATAGACAGTTTTGAAAACGATAAAATATGACATTACAGAAATTGCGTGTATTTCAGATGAATCATTGTTTCAAATCTTGATTTTCTCAGTTGATAAGATTTTAGTATTTTAAAAGGTTATTTCACAGAGTACACTCCAGTGTCCGCTTTAACTTCCGCTTGCGAGAGAGTTATACACGACAAAACGCGGATTAGACTTAAATATAGGTTAACCAGTTCAGTTAAGATCGATCATTGAAGATTTGTTTTATTTTTATGAGTTGGTCTTACATGAAACATATTTTTCCCTCTTGACTCTTAAAAGAGTATTTATCTAGGTAACAGCAAAATGAGGAAATATTTGAAGAGAACCCCTTCGTTATGAAAATATTGGCACTGAATTGACACCGGTGAGGTTTTCTCACTGTACGGTTGGTTTCATAATCTGAAAAACAAGTCGTCCGGTTGCTTGCGAGGTCACTGTAAGGTTGCTTAAAATACTTTTCGCATTTTTGAGCACCAGACGACTTGTTTGAAAGACGATTGTTATAATTACTTTTATTTCATTATTATTATCATCATTATTATTATTATTATTATTATTATTAAATAAAAATTATAATATAAATAGTGTCCTCTATTAAAGAGACTTTTCAACATCACGTGAGGATCCTTTGAAAAAGTTATATATTTGCGAAACGTGTGTCATATAGAACATGTACAAAATGTACGCAACACATTTTCCTCATGATAATCGGGAAAATGTTGAATGAATTTTTCAAAGGGGCAAGGAGATTTGCTCGTATATTATATGCAAAGCTTCAAATCGGTGTTTGAAGTCAACAAGTGTGACATTTTTTGAGGAATCGTGGTGTGAAATCGATTTTTTAAAAAAAATATTAATAGGGTTTACCGTAGGACTTAGGTAAGAAATAATCTCTTTTATGTAACGCCCAGTTATATATTAAGTAAGAATTCCTCCATAATTGGTCTTTATTGAACTTATTTATCATTTTTCATTTCAAAATCATTTCATCATTTTTTTGCGTTTTTCTTACTCGCAAGCGGAAGTTTTAGCAGACAAAGGAGTGTACGCTGTGTATTTGGTGATAAGGTTTATGTTTTATCATTTCATCTCTATAACTATTCAACATACACATGAACATACCAAACGAAACATAGTATCAATAATTATATATATATTTTAAAACTCATATAAACATGTAAAATTTGAAGTAATAAAAGTAAGTATAATTCAAACATCAATTTGGTCATTGTTCAAATGTCCAATGGATATAACAAAAGAGTTTGAGGAGTGAAGAACAGCACGGATGAATACTAACATACTTAATGTCAAACTTTATTTGTCCTTTATAACGTGACGACTATTTTTACGAACGCAGTTATTGTTAGTGTTCATCCGTGCTGTTCTACAGAAATAAGTAACTTGGACTGGAGCGATAGCCACAGGAGAATGTTTCTTATTTCTAACGAACAGCTACGGATCAATACTAGCGTACTTTGTCAAGCTTTATTTGGCCTCATCATTATTCACTAAATAACGTCACTATCAGACCTGGGGTAATCATTAATTATAATCATTGATTTTTTAATTGATTACACGATTACACTGTAATCATCATGTAATTGATTACCTTGCCAAAAATTGATTAATTTAATTGTAATTAATCAATTACAGCTAAAATTCAGTCAGTAATTATGATTACAATTTGATTGACATTGATTACTTTCAGATTTAACAGGAAACTATTTCAATTCAAAGGATGCCTTTATTTTACATGACTGATGATACAGTTTAAACTTTTGTTTTACATTTATAAAGTAAAAGTCCTTAATTAAAACCATCATCTGGGCTGGACCAAAGTGGTCTTAATTGTGGGGTGGTCTTAATTGCAAATATTCTTTCCATTGCTTACATTCTTTATGACCATGGTCTGCTTTAGTCATTTAAATCACCTATGAAATAAAAATTAATTCTTCACAAAATGAATTTGCTGAAAACTCTAAATTTTACCTTCTCACCTTATTTCATACAATAACCCAATAATAACAGTTTTTCACACCTTGTGGAATTAAGTGTCATGCAAAGCATTCAAGCAGATCATAACAACAAATTTAAGATCTAGATAGGTGTTGACTTTAATGTAAGTGTTCTCAATAGTGGGGTCAAATTTAGAATAAAGCAAATAATATGAACTGAATCAGGTGGTCTTAAAAGTGAATAAGCGGTTGTTCTTAATTCTGGATCATGTAACCATTGACATGAAGAACCTTGTAAAAATAGTCTTATTAAGGGGGTGGTCTTAAGTAGGGATTCTCCTTTACATTGAATGTAATCAATTATCAATCAATTACTCTCTTAAAGTAATTGTAATTCAATTGATTACAGAGGCAAGTCTGAGTAATCAATAATAATCAATTACAATAAAATCTGAAAGTAATTGTAATTAAATCAATTACTGATCAATTTAATCATCCCCAGGTCTGGTCACTATACGATTCTATGATGTAATATGAAAAATAGAAGGTATCCGACATATACTACTAAAAGTTTGCGGTTAACGCTTCGGGCTAGTAATATATTGATCGCTATCCGCATGAGTTCAAACCCTGTCAGGGGCAAGTCGTTGTTTCCTTGAGCAAGAAACTTTACACTCATTGCTCAGTACTGGTTGGTTCCAGGAACGGATTCGAAAGTGTGTTTATTAGCTTATAGCTTCCTACGCAATCGAACTAAAATAAATTCTGTATAAACCAAAGTTTGCTAAGCACCAACTTTTCCACACAGCATCGTGCATTCTACACCATATATTGTAATGAGATTTAAATTGTAAATCTATCGAGAGTGTACCCTGTGTATGAAACGCCATTTTCACGTGCAAGTAGTACAAACAATGTAACCCTGTATTTTGACTGTCTTAATTAGACATAGCATACACGTACCGACACGTGTATGGTGTTTATTCTTCATTTTCCATTGAATTATTAAATATTTAAGATTGAATAATGGCGAATGCAAATTTTAGAAGGCATTTATTGTGGCGGCAAGTTGGTATGGTGGAGCAGGGGGCTTGACATCGTGAGGTTGCTGAAATGTTTGTTGTGAACCATACGGTATAACCCGAGTCCGCGCGAGGTTCCAACAGCATGGTACACTTGTTAAAAACATGATGGTGGCAGGATAAGGGCGACTATTGTGGCAAAGGATCGTTTTGGTCATCCAGGCACGAGGAAACCGTTATGCAACTGCATCCCAACTCTGTTCTGACCTTCAAAATCCTCAGGGGTGCGTGTGTCAACACAAACCGTACGTACACGTTTGCATGAAAGTGGTATGCGATCGAGATGACCATGACTTTGTTTACGGATCCCGCTTTCTAGAGACCACTGCCGGCTCCGATATGATTGGGCCATGGACCTTGTTGGTTGGAGCAGGATGGACGTGCGGCCTGTCCTCTTCATCGACGAGTCAATGTATTTCCTGAACTGCACAGAGAGGCGTGCGAGAGTATGACGAATGTCAGGGGAACGATTCCATACAGCAAATATTGCGGAACACGCCCGCTATGGCGGCGGATCAATAATGGTCGGGGTAGGAATCAGCTGGGATGGACGTACAACCTCATTGTTTTCGACATAGGAACCTTGACTGCCCAGCGGTATCGAGATGAGATCCTCAACACACCGGTAAGGCTGTATGCTGGTGAAATTTGTAATGGGTTCATTTTGATGTAGGATAATGCCGCCCCCATACAGCCAATGTCGTCCAAGAGTACTTTGAAAAACAGGGTATGACTCGTTTGAACTGGTCGGCCAGATTCCCGGATCTTAATCCCATAGAGCATGTATGTAATGAACTAAAGGACCGTATTTTAGCCCGTCAGGTTTAGCCAAGAAGCACTCAGGAACTTGGTTCTGGCCTTGTCGACGAAATAATTTTTGGGCAAAACTGAGTTTTTCACAAATTCCACCATATCTTTCTTAAACTCAATTTCATTACAACCAAAACAAATCAACATTTAAACACGTTAAAATTGGTAACAAATTCCTTAATAATGTTTATAAATCACTATATAATATAAGTGTCCAGCTTTGTTTGTCATCCAATGAAAACACTACATTTGTAAAAGATTATATGTGTTAATTTTCATAGAAGAAAAAAAGTCGATACTATAATGAATTCCGTTCATAGTCGCCTTCTATTTTTCTTAGTGCTTCATAGAACCGTGTAATTGACTGACGTAATTAAGCGTATGTTAATGAGGTCAAATAAAGCTTGTCACTAAGTATGTAAGTGCTTCTTCTTAGCTGTTCTACAGAAATTAGAAACATTCTCCTGTCGCTATTGCTCCCATCGAAGTTTCTTATTTCTGTAGAACAGCATGGATGAACACTAACATAGACGACATTTGCAAAAGACCATTCATTGTAATTTAAATACTGTTTGATGTAGACCATTGGTAATGGGCAGTATAAGGAACTGTAAAATTGTCAACAAAGGTCAGTTATGTGTCTTAAAGGTCACCTGTATGCAAAATTTAAATAAACTTTACCGTGTGATTTATGAGTTATGGATATATTTCTGAACTATAAACTGTGTTGTTAGAAGGTGTTTTTTTTCAGAAATGAGGAAACTCTAAATAATTTATAATATCATCATTATGAAAAATGATTTGCTATTGCTCATTGTTAAGAAACAAATAATAACATTCAGGTACAAAATGACACGAGCAAAATGATTATTTCTAAACAAATTAAAAAAAATTTCATATGCATAAAAATGTTACCCTGCCCCACCCACTTTAAACATTTATTTGACCATTTCACTTTATAAAAAGCGTACTTTTCTGTACTTTTAACTTAATTGGGACGGGACTTCACATTGAGTTCTTTTTAAGCAATAATTCCTTATAAACGTGTTCGCTATAACTGTATCTAAATGAAGAAGGACAAAACAAGGGCCAAGAAAAAATGTTCCTTATACATGTAACGGGAAGTTCGCTATAACCATGTTATACACAATCAATCAAAGGTTGTGATAAAAGGAAGTAAGCACATAATCGCAAATTAATTACATTGATTGAGTATATCAACGAGAAGCCATTTTACAGAAAATGATCATATCGTTTTGCAGTCTTGAAGCTGAGTTATCAAAGTTTTTCAGGAGGTATGGTTAGAATTATCTTAAAATATCAATATAATACAAACCTATGCTGATTGTATGAAGCATATGACTTTAACCCAGAAAACAAAATGTTCGGCCTTTCTACAGAGCAATGGATTGACGTACACAATGTAAACAAATGAAATATATAAAGTTTAACAATTTCTTTGGAAATAACTCTTTTTTTCAGATTAAGTTCAACTTTGAATATTAGTCAAAGTAATACTGCTGATAAACCTCGTCAAAATGATAAAAATGTCCAATTCATTACAGCCATCTTTTCAAAATAAATGAAACTTATTTTTCTTTTTTTTTTTAACATTTATATGCAAAAATAAATTTTGTCTTATTAAATGAATAAATGTGTGTTAAAGACATTTTAAATTTAACCCTTTCATAGAATTTCCTATTTTTTGTATGATAAGTAAAATTTAATAGAGAATTTAAAAAAAAAACGAAAGAAAAACATATTTTGAGGTGTTGGATAGCGAATATATCAAAACTGTGAAAAAAGTCTCACTGTGTATTAAAAACATGTATAAGACAGCTTTATATACACAAAACAAGCACAAATTTATACAAAGATAACTTTATATACTGATTTTGAATGAAACAAATGATAATCTAAATTAATTTCTTTAAAATATGAGTTTTTTAAGCTTCTGAATTGAACAAGAAATGAGAAAAATACGAATTATGTAAATTATGAAAAATATAGACAACTTTCTTTTATAGCATTCTATGAAAGTTTTTGTATGATAATTAAAATTTAATGAATAATTCAAAAAAAGAAATATATATGTTGACGTACTGGATTTTTTTTAAACTGGCAGTATCCATGATAACTAACCGTAAATACATGTATTTCAAAAGTGTCAAAATAGCCACACTCATATCAAATTGTTTACATTACAAGCACAATTGTATACAAATATAACTTTTTGCAATCATTTTGTATGAAAGGTAGGATAATCTGAAGATATTTCTTTAAAAAATGAGTTGTTCGTGCTTCTTAATTCTTTAACAGAATTTTCAAGCAAATTTTTATGGTTTATTCAAAAATAAAAGTTTATGTTGACGTGTTGAATTTTTTGTAAACGGGCAGTTTTCGTAGGCACCGCATATGCCAACTGTCAAAATAACCACGTTTTCCTAAGAAATATCGGTGTTATACCAGATGCAAATACAACAAAAACATGTTGAAAGATAAAGTTTTTTTTCTTTTGATGTTATATGAAGTAAATAAGGTCAATTATACTGAAAATGTTTTAAAACAAGTTTTATAGGCCATACTATTTCTTCACTCGAATAACATACGAGAACAGTAAGCACGTATTCAGAAAAAAAAATGGAAATGAAAAATGGAACATTTCTTGAATATTATTTTTGTTGTTTATTCAACTTTTTTTTTAAATATATCATTTTAAACTTCTTCGTTTACTTGTTTGCCAGTAATCAAGTGGAGACTCACTTTCGTCACTACCACAAGTG
>NW_026852447.1:0-25531 GCF_026571515.1 Ruditapes philippinarum
GGCCGCCAACTTCACGCCGCTAGGCCGCTGGGCCGCCAACTTCACGCCGCTAGGCCGCCAGGCCGCCAACTTCACGCCGCCAGGCCGCCAACTTCACACATCTACATGCATGCGATGTTTTGGTGTTTCTTTTGTATTTTATTCCATAACTTATTGTTATTAGACACTGACTTCTAATTCCTCCCCCATATTTTAATGTTCTTCTAAAATTCCAACGTAAATAAACTTTACAAACCTCGATAACACACAATATTTAAGCATTTCCGTGTGTACGTGTTTACGCAATAAGAGTGACGTCATTTTAATTTCTGTAGTGCACATGTATTGGCAAGTCGTTAGGACTGGTTTTCTCGCGTCGTGCGTCATTTTCATTCACTCACGACACACATTATCTTGCGATCTGTTTTCATTCGCATTAGTTGTGAAAAGTAATACTTTTGTTTTCATTGAAAAATCGATAGCAAAAATTTACAAACAAATCTTTTTTTTTCAAGAATGAAATACATATGGCAGTAAGCAGAAGATTGTTTATAAGTAAATTGTTTATTTTAATCTTTTAAAAGCTGTTGTTTTCTTTTATCTATTCGATTTACACGATTTTTTTTACAAAAGTAAATATTGCAGGAAGTACGAATATATTTATTTTAAATTTCCGTATATAATCAGTTCAATAAAAACAAACGCTTTTCTTAAGCTTTCGACGTTTAGTCTTCTTCAGAAAAAATTGACGTTTATAAAATAACAAATGACAAATGACGCAACGTCCGTTTAACTATACGCTAAACAGAACGTGACGTTAACGCGGGAATAAAAACTTTGTCCAATAAATACAGAATCTTTCATGAATATAAATACAGCAATATACAATAAATTACACATATAATATGGATCTGCACATGTGATACAAAAATTCTCATAATTAATAATAATAATTTTTTTTTTTTTTTAAATTTCCGGAAACCCAGCGAGACAAACCAGTGGCTATTCACATGCAAAATTATGCTTGAGCTATTCCGATAGCGAATACGTAAATTATAAATGTTTTCATGAGGTAGATGAATAAATATAGCCTTCATAAATAGTATTGTACATTTGCCAATAAAACCTTTTTGAATTAAAACCGGTTTGAAATTTAAATAATTGAACGCAACTTTACTCTCGCCTATAAGATCAAGGTAAGAAAATTTAATATGGATTTGATATATTCTTATACGTTGTGAAATTTAAAAAAAAATCATTTTCCATTTAACTTTTTGTAGTTTATAATATAAGTTGAGAATCGCGCATTCTTTTGTTGCTTTTTATTTGCTTATTTCTTATAAAGAAATTCAGCCATTTTTATGTTAGATAATTATCCTAATTCAGTTCCTTTTTGAAAGCAAAATTAAATTTAAATATAAATCGATTTGTTTTTGTACACGCTTCTCTTCACATAGACTACAGTAGGTATTTCTATGGATATTTAAATTTCAAAAACTAATAGATTTCTGATTATATCGGAACTTGAAACGGATTTTCTCAACGATGGGTGTGGCCAGCACATTAACACGACGATTCGGCTACTCAAATATTGAAAAAATGACTAATAAATACATCTTCAAACTTGTACCAACGGAGAATACCTAAAAACAAAAAGAGAAATGTAAATCTAGGATTTCTCTATATTTACATTTTGTAAATGGCAATGGAAATAATGTTATTTAAATAAATCAATTAATATGTAATGTGGCGTGATAAAATCGATTGTTTGTTGTTTTCTTATCTGTAATTAAAAATAAATCTAAACATGTTTGTAACAGACAATGCAATGTGCATGTGACATCATATTCATTTTATTTATCAAAATTAATTCTTTACAGTTGGTACAAAGCTTTTAATCGGAGACTTTAGAGGTAATATAAGACCGGTACAAACGAAAATGGGTTCTAGTTTTTCTAAAACAGATAACGATTCTAGTAATGCAACTTCTAACAGCAAAAAGAGCAATCGTGGAAATCATAAAAAATATGAAAAGAGGTATCAGCCGCCTCAGCCTACTGATCACTCCTTGGCTTTACGGTAAGAAATTTAAACATATTGTATAATTATTAAATGGTTAATCTATTCTTAAGATTTTTTTGTTTTAATAAAACAAAAGCTTGAATGAAATTGGTAGTGATATATAACGACACATTGTGCATAAAATATAAAATCTTCACATTTTAACAGTTTTCTTTTATCTATTTGCTTAACATTAATTGATTTACTTTTATAACGGAGTGCATTTAAGCAGATTATATATTTTTTACATAAAACGTCATGATAAGCTTATCTTTTCCAAAAATTATCAAATTATCAAACTTAACCATTGTCATTTACATATTCTTTTCTTAAGAAATATTATATAGTTTAAAAAAAGTTATATAAAATAAGTATATATAGTTTCTAAATAACATTTTGATCAGTTGTCAATCAAGAAGTAACTGCATATATTACTTGTACAAATTTGAAAAATTGAAATTCTGATTTACATCCGCTTTAAGTATTCGGGTAAGAAAACTATGAGGTAACATACTATATGTATGAACCCTGTATCGTATCATACTGAAGAAGACGCCAACCAAGTGGAACTCTGTCGGAGATTTATGTTGCAATCAATGCTACATGAAATATCGAGGCTATGGAATATTTATTAATAAATTGTTCTTTATGTTTGTTATTGTTGTTTCAAATTTTCCAATAATTACATTTAAACAATGTCGAATGAGAAATCCCTAGCCAAGTCAACCATCTTTCCGATATTATGCACTATTAAATGATCTAAATATAGCTGCAATCTCAATGGTCCAAACAGCAGTCAACATAATTTTTTTATAAAATCATATTCATTTGGTGTAGTGTCATATTCACTGGATTTTGGATTTTCCCAGTCTAAAAATAGATTGAGACGAATATTCCATGATCATACACCGTAGATTGTTAAGTACGCGTGTTAATTAAAAAACAATCGCTGATTTTTGTTCTTTATGGCATATATCTCGATTAAAATATCATTACTTTACTATAATAATAAAAGGCTACACCGCAATGATGAGTATAAACTTGAATTATTTTTATTTGCGCAGCATTCGCGTAGTCGTTGCACGCCTACATGTAACACGTGCGTCTTGTTTCCCTCGCTTCAACGAGGCAAAATTAAAACATGTATATAAGTTTGTACTTTTGTTATTTTAGTATTATTTCCAAGCCTATTCATATAACTAGTGAGCCATTGAATATGATGTGATATCCCCCGGCAGAAAGTCATATTAACCTCGGCTACCGCCTCGGTAAATATGTCATCAGTCGGTGAATATCACATCATATTCAATGGCTCACTAGTCAATAATAGTATATAAACACACTTCATCATAATAGTAAAATATATAGAAGATCTACACTATTTTTATTACTATTTTTAACAATCAAATATCTGAAATAAAAGAAATTTATTTTTTTCACAGTTACAAAGGGGAGTTACAAACCGCAACAAGAAGAATTACCGACCTTAAAGAACATCTAAACAATATTCAAATGGATTTCTGTAAAAAGGAAGAGAGGTAACCTTTTTTATACAATTTTGTATATGTCTTCTATGTAACAGGCATGTAATATGTTTGAGGGTAGGGTAGATACATATACAACATTATTATATGATCTAAATATAGCTGCAATCTCATTGGTCCAAACAGTAGTCAACATAACTTTTTATAAAATCATATTCACAGGGTTTATTATCATATTCACTGGCTGAATTAGATTTTCCCAGTCTAAAAATAGATTGAGACTCATATTCAATGATCATACACCGTAGACTGTTAATTACGCGTGTTAATTTGAATAAGTGTTGCTTTTGGTTCTTTATGTCATATTTATCGATTTAAATATTATTACTTTACTATTATACTTAAAGGCTACACTGCAATGATGAGTATAAACTTGAATTATTTTTGTATGCGCAGCTTTCGCTTAGTCGTTCCACGCATAACACGTGCGTCTTCTTTCCCTCGCTTCAACGTGGCAGAATTTGTACATGTATATAAGGTTGTACATTTTGGGATTTTGTTTATTTATTAGCCTATCCATATAATAAAACAAGTATTGACAAGTGAGCCATTGCATATGATATGATATTCACCGGCAGAAAGTCATATTCAATGGCTCACTAGTCAATAATTGTGTAATTATATAGGTTATGCTCTTTATTAGAATGCCTTTAGCAACGATTTAGCGGACATTTAAATTAACAGTTTCCTTTGGTGTTTCGTGATGGAAACGCATGGTTCTGTCACGCTTTATCATACTACTGTCGTCTACTGTCAACGTTTTCCTTCATGTGTGCATTTTATTGTGCTAAACAGGCCGGACATAATACGATAGTGACAAAACGACAGTACTATATTGACAATACGATGGTGACAGTACGGTGGTGACTGTACGACAATTAGTACGACAGTGCGATGGTAACTTTACGAAAGTACAATAGACTACTATCATCGTAATTTCGTGATTCGGCACTGTTCTTTCGTAAAATCACCATCGTACTCTCGTATTGTCCCCATTGTTCTGTTGTATTTCATGTATTTCGCTCTTTTCGTCCTGAAGAACGGAACACTATAGTTAGCATAATTTAATGAAAGCCGCTGTAAAATTATCACTGTAAGATACCTTAATGAAATATGACGATATCCGTTCATTTTGTTCTATACAGGTATAAAAAGAAACTTCATTCTTTAGAGCTCAAAATCGATTCTCTATGGAAAGAACTGGAAAGTACTGAACAAGCAAAAGACGATATTATTGCAAGGTAACTAGCTTTTATAATAATGATAGTAAGTACTTCATCGATTACAGATACTTAGAAGAAAAGAAAACTATATCATTACATAATAAATCACATTGTAAATATGTTTTCATATTATGTTTATTTCCACTGTAAACATTACATTAAAATATATTTCTAGTGAAATTCAAAGTCTTAAAAATGAAAGGAGCGACATGGAAAATTAGTTGGAAATGCCATTGCTTAATTATATTTTCATCGATTGTCGATCAAGCAATAATTGCATTTATAATTTGTTAAAATTTGAAGAGTTGAAATTCTAATTTACACCCGCCATAATTATGCAGTTGATAAATATATAAGGTAAATTATTTTGAACACTGTCATTCCATACAAAGAAGTAAACGCCAACCAAGTGAAACTCCTATAATGTTCCAGTCAATGCTGGAAGAATTACCGAGTCTATGAAATTACTTTAACTAAAGTTTTTTCATTGGTGTTTCATATTTTCCACTTATTTCCTTAACACATATTTTCGTTAGGTTGAGATCGAATCTGAAACCTTCTTTTGGATATTATGCATATTCTCATATCAACATAATAGTAAAATATATATGCAATGTATAAACTATATTTACAGTAGAGTATCTATTATATTATTAAAGATATTTTTCGTTTTTAACAGTTACACAATGGAGATACAAAACAAAACAAGTGAAATTACACAGCTTGAAGAAAAGGAAAAGGATAGGGAAGAGAGGTAAGATTTTTAATTATTTAAGTTTTTGATCTTTTATGTTTTATTTACATATTATAAGTCAAAATACGAAGTAAAATGTAAGTCTTAAGCGTTAATTGACGAGGAAGTTACAGAACAAATTAAATCAAATATCACAAATACACATGAAAAATATTGAAAAGACCAAGGTGAACATAACAAGGAAAGGGACAGGCGAAAACGTTAAAGAAATAATAATGTTTTATTGGTTATTTTCTGATATATCTCCTTCAAAATGTAAAATTTAATGTAACAGCCATGTATTATGTTTGAGGTTAGGATAGATAGTTATACAACAATAATATACATTTAGCAAAGTTATAATTTGCAGTTTTTTGCGGCGTTTCGTTAAGGTAAGCGCATCGTTCTGTCATTCTTCATCTACAGTCAACAGTTTCCTTCTTGGTAATATTTTATTATGCACATTCTTAACATGGCGGAGATTGTACGATTGTGGCAAAACGACTTTACGTTGGTGACAATATGATGGTGACAGTACGATTGTGGCAGTACGACAAACAGCACGACAGTACAATGGTAACTTTACGAAAAAACAATAAATTATTATCATCGTATTTCATTTCGTGATTCGCTACAGTGCTTTTGTAATATCACCATCGTACTGTCGTATTGTCCACATTGTACTGTCATGTTTCGTGTTTTTTTTTTGTTCTAAGAGAACAAAACACAATAGTTTGCATAATTTAATGAAAGTTGCTGTAAAATTATCACTGTAATATAACTTACTTAAAAATGACGATATCCGTATATTTTGTTTTATACAGACATGAAAAGACACTTGATTCTTTAGAGCTCAAAATCGATTCTCTAAGAAACGAACTTGAAAGTACAAAACAAGAAAAAGACGATATCCTTTTAAGGTAAGCTTTTATAATAACGATTTTATGTACTTCATCGATAACAGATACTTAGAAGAAAAGGAAACAGTATCATTATATAATATAACAGATTATGCATATGTTGATAATTAAAATCAAATATATATTTCCTGTCAAATTAAAAGTCTTACTATAAAAGGAACGACATGGAAAATTAGTTGGAAATGTCATTGCTAAATTATATGTTTATCGATTGTCAATCAAGCAATAACTGCTTTTATAATTTGTTAAAATTTGAAGAATTGAAATTTTTATTTACACCCGCCTTAAGTATGCAGGTAAGAAATCTATGAGGTAAATTATTTTGAACACTGTCATTCCATACAGAGAAGAAAACGCCAACCAAGTGAAACTCTTATAATGTTCCAGTCAAAGCTGAAAGAAATACCGAGTCTATGAAATTACTTGAACTTAACGGTTTTTGTTTTCATTGATGTCTCAAATTTTCCACTTATTTCTTTAAAACATATTTTCGTTAGGTTGAGAACCGATATTTATATCGAATCTGAAACCTTCTTTTGGATATTATGCATAATCTCACATCAACATAATAGTAAAATATATACGCAATGTATAAACTATATTTACAGTAGAGTATTTAAAACTAAAGATATCCGTCGTTTTTAACAGTTACACAATGGAGATACAAAACAAAACAAGTGAAATTACACTGCTTGAAGAAAAGAAAAACGATAGGGAAGAGAGGTATGATTTTTGTGATTACAGTTTTTGATCTTTATGTTTTATTTACATAATATAAGTCAAAACACCAAGTAAAATGTAAGTTAATGCACATGCTTAACAGGCAGGAGATTGTACAATGTACGATACTGACAAAACGACAGTATGATGGTGACAAAACTAAGGTGACAGTACGATTGTGACAGTACGATGGTGAAAGTACGACAAACAGCACGATAGTACTATTGTTAACTTTACCAAGTACAATATACTATTATCATCGTAATGTCGTGATACGCTAAATGTAATTCCTTTATGTCACCATCGTACTGTCGTGTTTCGCTCTTTTCGTTCTGAAAGAACGTTCGTTTCATAATTTAATGAAAGCCGCTGTATAAGTATTACTGAAAGATAACCTAACAAAATATGATGATATCCGTCCATTTTGTTTTATATAGATATCAAATAAGCAATATGCAAAAGTTAATGAAGCAGTTACTGCACATATAACTTGTACCAATTTGAAAATTGTAATTCGAATTTACATCGGTTCCGCTTTTAGTATTCAGGTAAGAAAATTATGAGGTAAAATACAATGAACACTGTATCGTATCATACTGAAGGAGAAGACGGCAAACAAATAGACCCCGTCGGAGACTTTATTGAGTTTATTGAATATCTATTTATAAATTGTTCTTTACGCTTGTTATTGGTACTTCAAATTATCCAATGATTGCGTTTAAACATAGTCGAATGAAAGATTCATAGCCAAAATTCTACCTTCCTTCCGATATTTTTCATTTACACACTTGAACATGATAGTGAAATATACACAAAATGTTTATTACTATTTTTACAATCAAGTACATGAAATAAGAGAAATTTACCTTTTTTTACAGTTACAAAAGGGAGTTACTAACCAAAACAAGTAGAATTACCGAGCTTGAAAAACATCTTAAAAATATTCAACAAGATTACTGTAAAAAAGAAAAAGATAATGAAGAGAGGTAACATTTTTATAAAATGTTGTATTTGTCATCTTTGTAACAGACATGTATTGTGTTTTAGGGTTACCGTAGTAAAGATACATATGCAACAATAATATAGGTTATGCTCTTTATTAGAATGCCTTTAGAAACGATTTAGCAGAAAATTAAAAGTAACGGTCCCCTGCGTTGTTTCGTGATGGAAAGCGCGTCGTTCTGTCACCATACTGTCAACGTTTTCTTGCATGTTTATATTTTAATGCACATGCTTTACAGGGCAAGAGATAGCACGATTGTGACAAAATGACAGTACAATGATGACAATACGATGGTGACAGTACGATGGTGACAGTATGACATAGGTACGCCATACGATGGTAACCCATGCGACAGTACAATGTATTATTACCCCTCACTTTTTTCGTAATGTTAATTTCCCATAGGCTTCTGGGAGTTATTCTTACTGTTAATGCATGTGTACCACGTACGTGACTAAGAATTTTGTACTGTAACATAGGTAACAGTATTTTTAACAGTATACAATCTGGTCACGTGGTCTATTTTCTATATAAAATGAAATAAAATGGCCGCCATTTTTTTCTCGATTCATTCTAATTTCCGACGTTAAACCCCGATATGACATTAACATCTTATTTGGAGTAACAATGACACTAATACAATTTAGTTGTTTGCACCCTGGTGTGCTTTTAGCGTATACAATATCTTTTTGTTAAATAGTCAAAAAGTAAACATCCGTTTACAACGGAGGTAATTGCAATGTAAATAATTATGTGTCAAACTGGAACATGCAGACGATTTAAGCATGTAACAAAAGATTATTTAACAATTTTAATCAGTGAAACGTTACAGATATTGTGGACAGACATAGGATAATCATCTTTCTTTTTTCAAAAACTGACGAAGAATAATCTGGATACAGAAGGCTCAGCTTTCACATTGCATAACCTTATTAATGGGTTAGTGTTTTGTTTTCAAAATGAACACAGCGTATTGTATGTTAATGACTGGTAGATTTCATATCTTGCTTAAAAAATAAAAGAAAATTTCTCAAGTAGGCATGAAGTACACTTAAAACTTAAAAGGTAAGGACAGTTTAGTTGTTGTTACTCTTTATTTAGTTTTGTTACAGTTAGATTGAGTTGACAATTTCAGATCTTCACAGTATTTTTCTTCGGGGTAATAAAATAAATAACACATGGGTTTGTGAGTGACAGTAAAAATATCATCCCTCGTAAAAATACTTTTACCTTCGGCGGATGATATTTTTACTGTTACCCACAAACCCATGTGTTATTTATATACTATCATCATCGAATAGTCATGTGTCGCCACTGTACTTTTGTAATATCATCATCGTACTGTCTTATTGTCAACACTGTCGTACCTCGCGCTATTTCTTCTGAGAGAATATAATACAATAGCTTGCATAATGTAATGAAAGATGCTGTAATATTATCAATTTAAGATGTCCCAACAAACTATGACGATATCCGTCCATTTTTTTATACATATATCAAATGACACTTGATTCTTTAGAGCTCGAAATCGATTTTCTGAGGAACGAACTGGAAATAACTAAACAAAAACAAAACAATATCCTTACAAGGTAACTAACTTTTATAATAGCTATATTATGTAGTACTACTACAACGATAACAGATACTTAGAAGATGAAAAAACAGTAGCTTAGATATTATATCACATTGTGTATATGTATATGAAAATTACTATAAATTCTATCTTTCGAGTAAAACTCAAAGACTTACAAATGAAAGGAACGACATTGAAAATTTGTTAGACACGTCATTGCTAAATTATATTTTTATCGATTGTCAATCAAGCAATAGCTGCATTAATAATTTGTTCAAATTTGAAGAATTGAAATTCTACTTTACACCCGCTTTAGGTGTTCAGGTAAGAAATCTATGAGGTAAATTATTTTGAACACTGTTATTTCATACAGAGAAGAAGACGCCAACCAAGTGAAACTCCTACAAAGTTCCAGCTTCAAGAAATACCGAGTCTACGAAATTACTTGAACTTAACGTTTTGTTTTTCATTTGTTGTTTTATTTCTTTAAAACATATTTTCGTTAGGTCAAGCTCCAATACGATATAACCTTCTTTTGAATATTATGCATTTTCTTATATTAATATTATAGTAAAATATATACGCAATATATAAACTATATTAACAGTGGGGTATCTGAAATTAAAGATATTTGTCGTTTTTACAGTTACACAATGGAGATAATAAACAAAACAAGTGAAATTTCACAGCTTGAAGAAAAGAAAAACGATAGGGAACATTATAGTTCTTTATCTTTAAGTCAAGATACGAAGTAAAATGTAAGCCTTAAGCGTTAATTGTTGTTGGAGTTACAAGAGGGAGCTATGAACCAAATTAAATCATATATCACAAAAACAAGAGCACATGAAAATTATTGAAAACGACAAACATGTAGGAAAGGGAGCGGGAAAAATGTAAAAGAAATAATAATGTTTTATTTTTTATTTTCTGATAAATATTTCTTCTACAAAATGTAAAATTCAATGTAATAGACATGTATTATGTTTGAGGGTAGGAAATATACATTTACAACAATAATATACATTTAGCGGAGTAACATTATTTGCGGCGTTTCGTTAGGGCAAGCGCATCGTTCTGTTGCACTTCATCAACGTACTGTCGCCTACAGTCAACAATTTCATTCATGTTAATATTTCATTATGCACATGCTTAACCAGTTCGGATGTTGTACAATACTGACAAAACGACTGTCCGATGTTGACAATACGATGGTGACAGTACAATTGTGACAGTACGATGGTGACAGTACTACAAACAACATGACAGAACTATTGTTAATTTTACGAAAGTACAATGTACTATTTTCACCGTAATGACGTGATTCGCTAAATGTAATTCCTTTATGTCAACATCGTACTGTCGTATTCGCTCTTTTCGTTCTGAAAGAACGAAACACGATAGGTTGCATAATTTAATGAAAGCCGCTGTTAAATTATAACTGCAAGATAACCTAACGAAATATGACGATATCTGTTACTTTTGTTTTAATATAAATATATCAAAATAATCAATAGTCAATCAAGCAATTACGGCATATATAACTTGTACAAATTTGAATAATTGAAAATCTAATTAACATCCGCCTTAAGTATTTGGGTAAGAAAACTATGAGGTAAAATACAATGAAGTCTGTATCGTATCATACTGAAGAAGAAGACGCCACCAAATCAAAACTCCGTCGGAGATTTATGTTGCAATTAAAGCTACATAAAATATCGAGTCTTTGGAATATTAATTAATCAATTGTTCTTTATGTTTGCTATTGTTGTTTCAAATATTCCAATAATTGCGTTTAAACAAAGTCGAATGAGAAAGTGATAACCAATTCAACCTTCTTCCGACACACTTTACATATTAATAGTAAAATATATACAAAATATTATTTACAATGTTAACAATCAAGTACCTGAATATGAAAAATGTACCTTTTTCACAGTTACAAAAGGGAGTTACAAACCAAAACAAGTAGAATTACCCGTCTTGAAGAACATCTTATAATATTCAACAGGATTACTTTACAAAAAACAAAAGATAGGGAAGAGAGGTAACATTTTTATAAAACTTTGTATATGTCTTCTAGGGGCGTGAGGGATGTTGCACTTTTTCATTATCCCTCATGTACAGACTCAATCAAACCGAGTCTGCAATTCTTATGTTATTTTGTTGTGATTAATGCTTCCGAGGGATCACTTTGTTTCCAGAATTTTGTACTTCACAATAGCAGGTGTCAAGTGCCGTGTGGCAGCCGTAAAAAGTTGCCCCGTACTTCACTTCAGTGTGGTTATATTTTATGGTCCTTCGGGATCATTGATGCCAACACTATAAAGTGTTGAGAATTGAGTACCGCTCAAGCCGGTGCTAGGGGGCGTGAGGGATGTTGCACTTTTTCATTATCCCTCATGTACAGACTCAATCAAACCGAGTCTGCAATTCTTATTTTTATTTTGTTGTGATTAATGCTTCCGAGGGACCACTTTGTGTCCAAAGTTAAAAAGATCTAATGTTTTAAATACGTATTTGTAGCTTATGCTATCGAATGCTTTTTCAAAATCAGCAAAAAATAGAAGTCCCGGTTTATCATTCTTTTCTGCATACTCTATCACATCATAAAGCAATCTTATATTTTCACCTATGTATCGCCCTTTAATGAAACCTGTTTGACTATCATCAATGAGTGTATTTAACACCCGTTTAATTCTATTAGCGATAACCTTTGTAAGTATTTTATAATCTACATTCAGTGAACTTATTGGTCGCCAGTTTGACAATATTGATAAATCTTTATTTGGTTTTGGAATTAGAGTTATTTAACCTTGTGCTTGTAGCTGACTGAGACAATTAATTTCAAAAGAAAAATTCAGAGCACTTATCAAATCATCTTTTAAATAATTCCAAAATATTTTATAAAATTCTATACTTAAACCATCTGAACCTGGACTTTTTCCATTTTTCATATCTTTGATGGCAGTTTCGCATTCAGTTTGCGTAATAATTCCTTCACAAGATTGTTTTTCGTTTTCATTTAGTTTTGGTGTTGTTTCGCCATTGAAAAAATTGTAATTTGAGGGAGTTTCGTCTTGAATGGTATATAGATTCTCATAGTATTTTTTCTGTTCATTTAAAATGTCTGTCTGATTTGTTAAAATATTACCATTTGCATTTAAACATTTTATAAGTTTACTTTCCGCATTTCTTTTTTCTAATCCTTTTAGTAATTTTATATTTCTTTCGCCATTATTTATTTAGTAACTTTTTATTCTAGTAATTACACCATTAATACTTTTAGTATATAAGTTATCCAACTCTGCTTTTTTGATATCTAGTTCTTTTTTTAAATTGTCATTAAAATTTTCTAATTTAGTTTCTATTTCATCAATTTCTTTGACAAGTTTGGTTAGTTTTTCTCTTTCGATTTTCTTTTTATACTTTGAATATTTAATTGTTTCATTTCGAATAGTACTTTTAATTACTTCCCATCTGGTTTGTGGATTTGCTAGTATATTTAATTGTCGTATTTTTTCTTGATATTCTTTATCAAAGAGAAGACTTTTGTTTAATTTAAAAACCCCTGGGCCTCTTTTAACTAAATCAAAACTGATATTGAAAAATGCAATTGAATGATCTGATCTAAAGCTGGTTTTGATTCTTGTAGTTTTAACAAAATTTACTAAATCATTTGAAACAAGAAAATAATCCAACCTGCATGCTATATTTGCATGTGTTTTCGATCGCCATGTAAATCGTTTGCTTTGTGGATTTTGGATCCTATAAATATCTAAAAGCTGGTATGTTTGTATAATATTTGTAATTTTTTGACGACATTTTAAATGAGTAAAAGCATTTCCTCCCTGTTTGTCGATGTTAGGATCAATTATTGTGTTAAAGTCTCCTCCTATTATAAAAACATGTTGTATTTTGTCTTTTAAAAATAACTCTAATTTTTGAAAGAGGTCTACATCATCCTTGTTTGGACCGTATATATTTATTATTATTATTTCTTTATTTTCAATATTTACTTTAATTGCCAACAATCTACCAATTTCAATTTCATATTTTTCTAGAATTTGTATTTTCAAATCATTTCTGAACAAGATAGCAACACCTTTTTGATTATTCGAATTGCCACTACATATAATTGTACCATCCCAGTCATTTTCCCATTCATCTTTACAAGTTTCTTTAAAATGTACCTCTTGAAGTAAACATATATCAACTTTTTCTGATCTTAACCAATGAAAAACGCTCGTTCGTTTAGTTTTACTGGATAATCCATTTACATTATATGTAAAGAAAGAAGTATTTGGGTTTTTTACAGATATAAAATGACACTTAATTCTTTAGAGCTGAAAATCGATTCTCTAAAGGACGAACTGAAAAGGACTAAACAAGAAAAAATCGATAGGCTTACAAGGTAACTTTTGATTATATAAAAATGTTATGTACCTAATCGATAACAGATACTTAGAAGAAAAAAGAAAAGGGTAGATAATTGTCATTTCCGAATAACTTTTTATAGATTTAAATCAGGAGGGCGGTGTGAGGGTAAATAATATTATGTTTTAATTTTCTTTTTCTGATGATTATATTTTCTTTAAAATATTAATGACATGTTTTATATTTGAGGGTATGATTTATACTTTGACAACAATAATATACATGTAGGTTATGCTCTTTACTAGAATATCTTTAGTAACGATTTAGCGGAACTCAAAATTTACTGTATTCTGTGGTATTTCGTAAGGGTCAACGCATCGTTCTGTCACAGTTAACAGTACGTAAGACAGCAAGACGGTACGATGGTAACTGTACGAGAGAACAACATGCTATCATGATCGTACTGTCCTCTTTCGTAATGTCAGCATCGTACTATTGTATTGTCACAAGTGTACTGTCGTGTTTCGCGCTTTTCGTCTGGAACACGATAGATGCATGGTTTAATGAAAGCCACTGTAACATTATCACTGTAAGATAACTTAGCGAAATATGACGATATCCGTCCATTTTGATTTATACAGATATAAAATAACACTTGATTCTTTAGAGCTAAACATCGATTCTCTAAAGAACGAGCTGGAAAGGACTAAACAAGAAAAAAACGATATCCTTACAAAGTAACTAGGTATTATAATAGTAATGTTATGTGATTGATCAATAACAGATACATAGAAGAAAAAGGAAAGAGTACCATTAGATTATGTATCACATTGTATAGTTGTTATAATAGTTTGTTTATTTAAACTTTGAAAATAACATTAGAATCTATATTTCAAGTGAAATTCAAAGGCTTACAAATAAAAGGAACGACATCGAGAATTATTTGGAATGTCATTGCTAAATTAAACATTAAATGATTGTCAATCAAGCATTAAGTGCATAATTTTATATAACTTGATTAAATTTGAAGAATTGAAATTCTAAGTTACACCCGCTAAGAAACATATGAGGTTAATTATTTTGACACTGTATCGTTTCATACAGAGAAAGAAATCGTAAATCAAACAAATCTTTGTTGGGGTTTTATGTTGCTGTAAATGCTACATGAAATACTGAGCCATATTTTTGTTCGAATGAGAAACTCGGTGCCAATATGACCTTTTTTTCGATATTATGCATTTTCTCATGTCAACATAATAGTTTTTTTTAATTTCAGTAACCATAGGTTACCCATTTATTTTTCCCAATAATAAACATATTTTTACACACATACAAAAAATACACAATACATTCAAACTTAGATTATCTTTTTGAATAATAATATATAATACATGTTACAAGTACTAATTCGAATAAAGATTTTAATTTTTAAAAATTCTATGGGAGTTTTTTGTTTTTGTTTTATAATGTAATATATTTTTAAATTACAATCTAAGCTGTCGATAATTAAACTCTTTATGTCCAACATATAACAAGAAATGTTATAACATTATTCTTATTTTTCTGTTGACTGTGAGAAAAAAGTATATTTCTACTTTGAATGTTTATACTATTTGATTGATTGTAACATAATACATTTTTAATGAAGAAATAAACTCATAATTATAGCATGCTATTTACATTCTTAATTAATGTTTTCCAAAAACACTTCTGATTTTCATATTATTCTTATAAAAAAAACAACAATTATATCTTCAAATCTTCATTAAAGATACAACAACAACCGACAGTAATCCTGTATATAATATATATATATATATATATATATATATATATATATATATATATATATATATATATATATATATATATATATATATATATTCACACATATCTTCACTTACAGGGCCTATTTATAAGACCGAGTTGAGTGGCATTATTTCATGCAGTCAGTTTTTATATATGCCACTATGTAGGCATATAATGACATTTCCAAACAACAGAACTAAGGGGTACTAAGTTATATAACTATATATTTAGTTTTACCATAGGTGAAAACATATTGACCAATAACATAAAACCCCATTAAAAATATATACATTTGTGGGACATATATCATTTACTACTAAAACCGGCCTACGGGCACTATGTTAGAAGGGTAGCCTACGCCCCTATACATCGTTTTAAACATGCCAGAGTTGCGAGGCCTTATGTATGCCCCACATTAAATATAAACCCCACAAGTATGGTCTCAAATAGACCGATGCCCCGTAAATGGAGGAATGTGACTGTATATATATATATATAATAGCCAACTTATGTCTTTACAACAACAACAACAAAAAACAGTAAATATAAAATGATACAGGTATTATATCACCAGTCAATTTTCCAACTAAAGAAATTACATCAAAACAATTCACTTGTAAATACATAACCCACATAAACCCTTACCCGGAGAGAAAAAAAAAACATACACATTTACTGATAAAACATGTTTAAGGTATCACACTAGAAAAGGTAGTGAAAAATTAATAGTGCTAATAGAAACACTTTATTCATTTTGATGTTTTTTTTTTAATGTTTTAGACAGCTTGACAGTAGAGAAGTAAAAAGAAGAGAAAAAAAATATAAAAAAAGGATAGAGAAAAAAAACCTATATAAAAGGTTTTTGGTGCCAACTACTATAGTTTTCGTTAAGCGGTAACCTTACATATAAATGAACTGGCAAGTAATTCTTTCTTGGAGGAATTTTTCAGGTTTTGGTGGGGGAAGAATGATTAAATTATAAACATTCAGATTTTGGTGGGGGAAGAGTTTAGAAATAATTATGAATAAATTATAAACATGTAGTAACACCCTTACAAACTTATTATAAATCTAATTTAAATCTAAAAGAAAAGACATCACAATCATAAGGGGCTCACTTAAATATTGAATTTTCCCCATGCTTTTTCAAATTCATTATGCTTGAATGACTGTTTGGACATATATTTATCAATTTTATAACTGGCACACAGTTGTTGTTTAAAAGTTCCTATATCAGGCCTTAATTGTTTTAATCTACAGTTACTGTAATATATGTAATATTTGGCATTTAATATTATTTTATTTATAACATCATCAAGATGAGCACTGCCAAACAATATACCTAACTGACTCCAGGTTTGAATATTAAGGTGGCATCTATCATTAATATAAACTTGTAGTTGTTCCCAAAAATGTTGTGTTACATCACAGCCATAGAAAAGATGAATCAATGTTTCTTTTTCATTATGACAAAATGAACAATTATCATCATTGATTATATTCGTTTTCTTAAGCAAATAGTTTGTTGCAAGAATTCTATGGTTTAATCTATTAATACTGAAACCATATTAACTTTGGGTCCTCTGTATATTTGAAAACCAAATTATACAAAGAATTATTTTCAAAACATCCGCTGTTATTTATGTTCCTTATATCATTTTTCCACCTTTGTAATGATTTGGGTACTGTTTTTCAGATTGCATTGCTCTATATATAGAACGGCATCCTTTTTTATCTCTATTAATTATATATATAGGATTTGGAATAGGTGTGTTATATTTATGTTGTTTTGGTGAATCTTGAACATTTTCTTTTCTTAAAAATTCTTTTACTGAAGCTACTATACCTCTATGTTCTAAAAAAATTAGTTCTAATATTAAATATTGAGGAAAATTCATCATATGTATAAAACTCCCCTTCTTGGTTGATAAGATCTCCTATAAAAAGAATACCACCTATTATCCATCTATTTAAACAAATACTAGAGTTTCCTATTTTTATGCTTGGATTATACCATAAGTTCACAAAATAGTACTGCTTAGTATTACATAGTTTTAAATTCATAGAAAGTGTATAATAACTATAAATAACATCTCTCCAAAAAGGATTAATGTCTGAATGTAATTTTGTCTTAAAATAATCTGTTCCAAATTTATACATTTCTTTTATGAAAGGGTTAGTTCCTTCAACCAATTGGCAGTATTTGTTATTTGAGTTCAGAAGCCTTCTGAGCCATATAGCTTTTAAACTGCACATACAACATTTAAGGTCTATCATTTTAATCCTCCAAATTTATATATTCTTGAGTTATAATAATTCTTTTGACTTTATCTCTACCATTATTCCAAAGAAACTTAAAGAATAGGTTTTGTATTTCATTTATTTTAATCAAATGTGGATTTTGTATACTTAAAATAAGATGGTTCAATTTTGCTAGGGCAATTGATTTTATAATGACTAGTTTGCCAATTGGAGAAAGTATTCTTTTTGACCAGTTTGCAAATAGTTTCTTTATTTCTTCTATTTATAAGTCATAGTTTAGTTCTACTATTTTCTTTAAATCAGTAGAAAATTGTACACCAAGCAAAGTAAAAACATCATTATTCCAATCAAGGTTGTATTCAGGGCATAAAATCATAATACTGTTTCTATTTGTACCAAACCAAACAACCTTTGTTTTCTCCTTGTTTATATAAAGGCCTGAAATTTTAGCATAGAATTTTAATATCAGCATTGATGTTATAAGAGACTGTTCTGTGCCATCTAAGAATAAACTTGTGTCATCTGCATATTGAGAAATGTTATACTCAGTTCCATTTATTTTGATTCCTTTAATATTTTGGTTTTTCCTAATTAATATTGAAAGTATTTCAGCACATAGAATGAACAAGTACGGTGACAGGGCATCACCTTGACGACAACCCCTCTGAAGTGAGAACCACTCTGACATGTGTCCATTAATAATAACGCATGATTCTGTATTTGTGTAAAATAATTTAATCCAAGACTTTATTGAGGGTTCAAAATTAAAAAACTCGATGACTTTGTGCATAAAATTCCATGACACAGTATCAAATGCAGCTGCAAAATCAATTAAAAGCAATAACCCTGGAATGTTATTCTTTTCAGAGTGAAAAAATAAATCATAAAGCATTCTTATGTTGGAAGCCATTAGCCTGCATGGCAAGAACCCAGTTTGATCTTCATTTATAATATCTTTTAAGTTATTTTTCAGTCTTAAGGCTATTGAGGATGATGCAATTTTGTACGAGACATTTAATAAAGAGATAGGTCTCCAATTTTTCAAATACAATTTATCTTTGTTTCCTTTAGGAATACAAGTTATAACTCCTTGTCTCTGAGTAACTGAAAGTTTCCCTATATAATATGCATAATTAACTGATCTAACAAGTAAAAGTCCAATATCACACCAGAATTTTTTTTATAAAATTCAACAGTAAAACCATCATTTCCTGGGCTTGTATTGTTTGACATTCGTTTTAAAGAATCTAACATTTCATTATAGGTAAATTCTCCCTCAATTGATAGCTTACAATTGTCTGACAATTAAGGTATGTTAGACCCCCAAGAAGTTCTACCAAGGATATGTTATCTACTTCCCTCAATTTGTATAAATTCTCATAAAAACACTTCACTTCAACCAAAATTTCTTCTTGAGTTCTTAAAATCTGACCATTTTCTGAGATTAGAAAATTCATTAATTTTGAAAAATAGTTTCTGTTTTCAAGATTGCAAAAATACTTTGTGGGTTTCTCGCCTTCTAGTATTCATTTGGCTTTGGATCTTATGAAATTACCTTCCATTTTTTTCTTTCTCAAATTTAAAAGCTCTAATTTTTAGGCGTCCAGCAATTTATAATTAATAATTTGTTCTTTTTCAATTTTCTCTATTTCTTTAGTGAGACTCTTTTCTTTATCTACCTCTATTTTTTCTTATGTGAGGAATAGCTTATAGTCATTCCTCTAATATTCATTAATAATGTCTCAAAAAATAATTGGTCATTTATATCAAATCTCAAAACAGATAGAGGAAAACATTAATATTATTATTTTCTGGTACATTTGTTGCATGTTGGGTCTTGTATCTAACATAACCGTTTTTACTTTATTTACATAAATATCGTCTAGAAGAAGGGAATTGTTAAATTTCCAATATGAATTACCATTTTGAAATTTTCCAAACTCTAATGACATGAAAATTAAAGAATGATCTGTGCGATATCCAGGTAAAATCTTAGTATTGTCAAGATCAGTATAGAGATAGTCTGAAATTAAAAAAAAAATCAAGACGCGCCTTTTTAATGGGATTTCTTCTAAATAAAGCGTGCATTAGGGTTATTCAAGTGCAAATAATTAAAAGAATCAGCATCTGGATTTAAAACTAAATTAAAGTCTCCAGCAAGAATGAATATGGAGTCTTCAAATTTGCCATTTTTTCTGAGGCATTGTCATAGAAATTTGGATTGTCCCTATTTTGGCCATAAATATTAACAAGAATTATATTCTTGTCACAAATACTACAATTAAGTATAAGTAAATTTCTTTCAAGATCTTTTTCAATACTGATCAGCTTATAATCAAATTATTGTTGATAAAAATTGAAACACCACGTGATTGACTATTAAAATTTGAAAAATAGGTTTCGTACTCCCACATAGAACGTATATATTTTCCTTTTTAGTGGAGAAGTGAGTGACTTGTAACATACAAATGGAATATTGTTTACTTTTCAGATAATTAATTACATCTTTTTGTTTTGCCCTGTCAACCATTCCCTGAACATTCATGCTAACAAAAGATATCTTATTAGTCATAGATTACGTTTGATGGTACATTTATACTTTTTAGAAATTGATAAAACATGGGAAAAAATAAATATGAAAATACTTCTATAAATTCTGGTACGTTCCACTGTATAGAATTCCTCTCCACAAAATAGTAGAAGAAACTCGAACCTTCCACCAAAACCCTTAAAAAAACTTTAATGTCATTGTTGATTAAATAGAAAAAAAATCATGTTTAATGTATTTTAGCTTTTAAAAATGGAAAAGGTAAACAACTTTAGAAAATGCTAAACAGTAAAAAACTTATTCAAGTTGGTATCTATGTTTGCATATTTTCATGATTCCTCTTAATATATAATCTAAACAATGCTAATAGCTACCATAAGTCCTGATGAAAAATCAGTTTTAGTTGAACAATAATGCAAACCTAGTTCCTTAAAAAGGTAAACAAAGAAAAGAGAAAAAAAATCAAAATACACAATGAAGCAATAATTTTGTACACAAAAAAAGTGATTAAGTTGTACAACAGTTTTTAATTACAGTCCGTGATTGTATGATATTATCATTCAATTTCTTAATTTTCCTGATGCTTTTCAGTTTAAATAAATAATTTACTAAATTACTTACAAACAGAATAGTCACTGACAAGCATATATACTGTTATACCGTGCCTCATGGACTTTGAAATGTAAGCTTGACCACTCAAATTCACCAGCTAGTGCCCTACATACTGTACCGTCACTGAAATTGTTGCAAAATACACCACAAAGAATCGTGCTCACGTAAACAAGAGTCATATAATGTTATTTAAATATTTGCAGACTACAGAAAAAGCGCATATATACGTGTATTTTCTTAAACATAATATGCATAAGTTAAACATCGCGAAAATACCTCATATTACTTTTAAATTATAGAAGATGAAATATAGCGTCTTTAGCTTAATGTAATATTCAGTAAGTAAATATAAATGCTTTTTTAAAACCTAACACAAATACTTGGATTCCAGCGTTGAAATTCGTGTTACTAACATCTTCACTTCCTCTCTAACACTGTTAATCTCTTTCTGAACATCTGCTCTTATTGAGTGTTTTAAATCATCAAGTTTCTTAGTAAGAATTGATTTTGTTATCATTTCTTTCATTTTCGTTTCAATGAATTCCTGTGAGGCAAGTTTGTCCAACTTGTCCTGCATGTTCTTTAGTAAGTCGCTCATATCATCAGAGGTAGTATATGATTTTAAATGTTTATCCAGAGTAGGTTGTGTTAAAACATCACTATGTTTATCATTTTGTTTGCCTGTTTTCTGTGTCTTAGGTAGTGCTACTGGACTAACAGGAAGAGATGTATCGGCCTCTGAATTCTCGTCTAATTGTTTCACTCCCTTAACTACTTTCGACCTAGCCCTCGCTCCAGCTGCAGTATCCTTATCCTTATCTTTTACCATTTTGCAGTATTATTGCAATGTTTATCTGTCAATACACACTGTTATATGCAGAAAAACAAGCACATACTGTTATTGTCGACCGAACACGCCCAGATAAGCTACGTGTTACACGTGAAAATCGTGCGATTTCTCATAAACTATTGTTTACCTTTCTTATTCAATTAATCATCCTTTTCCAAAATAAAAGCAAAAACCGTTTACAGATTCATAATCTGCATTAAATTTCCATTCAGATACATATTTTTCTAAACGTTTATATCCAATATTACACTTTTAAATCAATTTTTCCCTGCTGTTAACGAAAAACACGTTTACTTCGTATAGCAACCTTGACCTTGAAAAAAAAAATCTGTCAGCATAATAGTTAAATATATACCCAATATATAAACTATATTTAAGTATCTAACATTAAGATATTTATCTTTTTTACAGTTACAAAAGGGAGTTGCAAAGCAAAACAAGTGAAATCATACAGCTTGAAGAACGTCTGAAAAATGTTCAACAGGGTATCTGTAAAAAGGAAAAAAACATGGAAGAGAGGTAAGTCTTTGCAAAATGTTGTTTTTGATCTTTATGATTTATTCGCATATTTTCGGTCGAGGTACCAAATAAAACGTAAGTCTTAGGCATTTATCTTTATTGTAGCTACAAGAGGGAGTTACAAAACAAATTTAATCAAATATCAAGCTATCAAGAGAGTATGCAAACTATTGATAAAGACCAACATTAAAAAGGAAAGGAGCGGGGAAAAAGTAATGAACACAATGCTTTATTGTGCATTTTCTGATGAATTTGTCTTCTTCGAAATGTAAATATTATAAACATATATTATAATTGAGGGCAGGGTAGATACTTATACTACAACAATGATATTTAATGCTCTTTATAAGAATGCCTTTAGTAACAATTGAGGAAATTTAAGTTTACAGTCACCTGCAGTGTTTCGTTAGGGTCAGCTTTCTGTCGAGCTTCATCATCGTACTGTCGCCTAACGTCAGTATTTTCATTTACTATGCACACGCCTAACCGGTCGGAGATTGTGCGATTGTTAGAAAACGACAGTACTATTGTGACAATATGATGGTTACAGTGCGATGGTGACAGTATGAAAAACAACACGACACCAGGCCAAATTCAATGAGGTTTTTTTGACATGACGAGACTGTATGAGATTTTTACTCCATTTGATTTAGATCTGTACGAATAACTTATGTGCACAATTTTAGATCATTAGCTCGCTCCGTTTTTTCAGAATAATTATTTTAATAGTGATAAATGACCCAAAATTAAAATTAAGGAGTTTAAACGCTTTTCACTCAAATCGGACTGAGAAGAGAACAAACATACGATTTTTAATGTATGCATATTTCTTAGTTATATTTTATTGTTATTTCTGTTTTAAGTGTTGATCTATTTGAAAAATTGAAATTTTATGTTTTTCGCCTCATAAACCTCAGTGGAGTTCCTTTAATGAAAGTCGCGGTAAAATTATCACTGTAAAATAAGATACATTTTTCTTACTATGACTTAATACATCAATTTTCTTTAGCTTAACAGAGATAATGTCCAAATGATAACGAAATATGATGATATCCTCTATTTTGTTTTATACAGATATAAAGTGTCACTGGAGTATTTAGAGCACAAAAATGATTCTCTAAAGAACGAACTGGAAAATACCAAAGAAGAAAAAAACGACATCCTTAAAAGGTAACTAGCTATTCTTATAGCAATATAAAGTGCTTCATTGAGAACAGATATTAAGAAGAATAGAAAAAAATGATATATATCACATTGTGTAGATGTTTTGGTATTTTGTTTTCTCAAACTGTAAGAATTACATATGTTATATTACAATGTGTGTTACACTTACATTACTGCGAATTTCAAGAGAACACATGCATACATTAAATCTGTTTACATAAAGACATTATATATTTTCTAGTAACGAGGGATGTATAAACAAAGTTCTTAATGCAAAATACAATTCTGACAAAAGTTAATATCTTCGTATGTTTAAATAAAGTGATGATCGTCGGCAACTCTTTGGCCTTCTAGCCGATTTGATTCTCCAATAAAGCTGTTTTAAGTGAACAAATCAAATTAACCGTTAAAGAGAATCAGGGGACAAAAACATCATCACTCATTTCAGAGAATTCATTAATATAGTTTTATAAAAATGCATGATTTAGTATATATTCTCCATGAAACACAAGATTCAATTATTGTTTTGCTATTTAAGTGTTGAATCTAAAATAACAAGGATGTCGCAATTTTTCTTTCCCCGCAACACCAATTAAGGTGCCAACAGTTATAAACAGAAATTGATAAAATGTCAAGATTGCGAAAGCGGCCACCAATTGGTTTATTGTAGGTCACGGAAAGCTGACTTCCAACCGTTGGCCGTAAGATCCTAACTTTGCAGCGGTACTGAAAAGCTGCTTATAAGTAAATGCCACATTTTTTTGAGTTTTTAAGAACAGTGAAAAACTTAACTTTTAAGTTAATTCTATTTTGATGCATTACTATTAGACACAGCGCATCGCCGGCTAACATAATGACCAATGGAAATGCAAATATTGCCGATCTTAGCGATGTGAATAGGCCGACCAAACTTTCCGAGAAATATACAGAACTTTACAAAAATCAATGGACAGATGCATTCACTTACCTTAGTTCGAATAGGAAAAAGGGAGAAGAGGAAATTTGCTCTTTGCTAGTACATGCGTTTTGTGTAAGTTTTAAATTGAAATGTGATTTTACTGATCATAACTACTACAAATAAAGGATAGAGGAGAAAATGTTTTAATACTGATCTGCTTATATGTTTTTTAAACCTCATCATAGACGATTTAAAGTATACAAGCTTATGATTTGCAGCATTGCATTGCTGAGTAAAACTCTAGATTTTATTTTCTCATTTTTGAGATGTTTACGGATAAGTAGATCAAAATAATAACTATGCACGAACATAATGTACTAGTAATATTTAGATAAGTACATATGATAACAATCGAAAATAATTATGATCAAATAATTGCATTTATTTAAGCATCAAATACATGTGGAAAAAATACATATCAATTATAATAATGTAAATTTACAGTTCCCATGTATAATTGTGTAGATTTGGAAACTAATAGCTTCCTTTGTCAAAAAGCACAACTTAAAACTGTTTTTGTATGAAATAGTTTTTTTTTATAATTGGATACAATCGAGTCCTCATAAAATAAGATCACTGATTCGAATTGCCATTTCCCATTATCTTACTAAATGGCTTTGTTTGACTTAAATTATTGAAATTTGCTCAATTATTTTATAAGTTTGCTTTATATACTAAT
>NW_026852448.1:0-83619 GCF_026571515.1 Ruditapes philippinarum
CAATAAAAATTTTCAAAGTTGATTTTTGGATATGTTAAAAGAGAACAAACTTATAAATGGAAAAGTTGAGCTTGTTTTAATGTGTAGTGCCCGTTTTTTGACCCGTTTTTATAATCTGTTCTGAAAAACCCTAATTTTTTTTGATGGTGGATTTAGCCCGTGGCTAGCTTTAAAAGGGCCCGTTTGCTTGGCGCTGTGCCCCTAAATTGTGGGCATATCGATGTTTGGTTTGGGATTTTGTATATATTCTTAAAAATTTTTATTTTAATTTTTTCCAACTTGTTTCTTAAATTTATCCCGGAGGGGAAAAGTATAACTTTTAGAAATTTTTTAAATTAAACTCCCTTTATATATACTTTAAACCCTTTTAAAAAATTTTTATTGATTCCCCGGAATTCTTGATCTTTCGTGATCCCGTTTGATTTTTTGGGAAATAGAATATTAGGGTTTTTTTCCCAATCTTTAAGAAGACAAAAAAAATGTCCAAACGTTTTTATTTGTGAAAATTTTGTTTTTAAAGAGAACAAAAAATCCTTTTAAAATTTTTGAGAATGTTGGAGCTTTTTTTAAAAAGTGTTTGTGCAGTTTGTGACTTATAAAAAAGCTTTTCCCGAAAAAATTTTTTTTTTGTGATTGGGTTTTTTAATGAGCAGTGGCTTTTGCTTTCAAAGACTTGGTTCTGCCAAGGCGCTGTGCCGTAATTTGGGCTGGGATATCGATTGGTGGTAATGTGTTATATTTCCCCTTTTTTCTATCCCAAATTTTTCTTGGGCCCCATGTTTTTCTTAGTGGTCCCCCCGAGGGGAAAAATAAAAAACTGTATTTGGGAATTTTTAAAATTTTCTTCCCCTTTATATATAATTTTTATATTTTAAAATATATATATATTATATATATATAATGTTTTAAAAATTTTAATATATATTAAAAATTTTTTTTTGTTGTAGGCAGTATGGGTTTACCTTTCAAAACTTTTTCCCCTTTTCATTATTTTTTTTCCCAAAAATTAAATAACAATTTTTTTTTTGATTTTCCCTTTTTAACCCTTTTCAAATGAAAAAAGGTTTTTGCTTACAAAGAAAATTTTATTTTTCTTTAATGTGGGCTTTTGAAAAAATTAAAGTTTTTTTAAGTTTTTTTTGGAAATTTTTTGTCAATAAAAACAGGGTTTTTTTATTTCCCAAAAAAGGGGGGCCCCAAAAAAGTTTTTCGGTAATTAAACTCGAATTTTTGTAGTCTTTTGAGACCCAACTATTTCCTTTTCCATAAAATGGCCCCTCTATTTAAATTTGGAAATTTTTTATTAAAATTTCCTTTTGGGTTTTCCAAATTTATTTAAATTTAAAAAGACAAATTTTTAAAGAAAAATAAATAAATAAAATAAAAAACCCCTAAAATTTTTGACATTTTTTATCTTTTTCATTTTAAATTTTTGCCATTATAATTTAAAACCTTAAAAATTGATTCAATTTTCTAGAAAAAAAACTATAAACCCCAAAAGGGAAAAGGAAAAAATTTCAAATCAAAACTAAATGCTAGAAAAAACTTTTCAAAATTTTTCCCCCGAAAATTTAAAAAAATGGGTTTAATTAATTTCCTTTCCGAAAATTTGAAATAGCAGGTTTTTTAATGTTGTTTAATTTCGCTTTTAAAAACGTTTATGTTTTGTTTCGTAAGAAATTGTTTTAATTTTTAGGAAATGTAAAAAAAGTGGCTATAACTTTAAATAGGGGAATGAAAACATATCTGCTAGAAGGGCCTTTTAAAATTAAGGGAGAAGGGATGGGCTTTTTTTAATATTTAAAGATTGTCCCATGTACCAAAATTTTCAGGCAAATGTCAAAAATAAATATTTTTCCAATTTTTAAAAAACAAATTTTTTCGATACCTAAATTTACTATAGGAAAATTTTTCCTTTTCCCTTTTGACTTTTTATAAAAATGTTTTTTACTTTTAAAATTTTAAACTTTTTGGTTTTTTTAAATTTTTAAGCTTTCCCAAAACATAAATTTTTTTAAAAAAACTTAAATAACTATAAAATTTTCTAACACGCCCCGTTGTTGCCCCAATTTTTTTCTTTTGTTTCTTAAATTTTCTGTACAGTAAAAAGTAATTTTAGTATTTTGAACAAGTCAAAAAACTATTTTGTTTTACATTTTTAGCTAACATTTATTGTTTTAAAAAATTTTTAAAACAAATTTATCAAATATTTAAATTTAGACGAAAAGTATCTAGCATGCTGTTTTATTAAAAATTTAATTTCTCCCAAAATCCATTTTTGCCCCGTTTTAAAAGTAAGAAAAATGGTTTTTGAGAAAATTATGTGCCTTTAATTAAAAGAAAATTAAGAAATCATAAAAAAAAATTTTCTATTTAAAAGAATTTGTTTTTTTTGTTTCTTTTCCGAAAAAAAAAATGAAAATTACTTTTCAAAAAATGATATTTTTTTTGCTGTTTAATTTTAATGCAGTAAATTCATTAAAAATTTAAAAGGAAATAAAATGTCAATGAAATTTGGGGTTTTTTGAATTCAAAAAATCATTCAATCATTTCTTAATTTTGTACTAAAATTTTACAGCAAACTTGTTTAACCCCGCTAGCTCAAAAGTTTTTGTACAACATGGCGGGTTTCCTGCCCTCACGTGTATTAAAAGGGAAATTTTTTTTGTACGGTACTTTGGAAATTTTGAACAATTTTTTACCCATTCCCAAAAAGGGCAACGTGACATTTTATCCGGTTTATTTTGATTGGGTCCAAAAAGGTTAGGGGGAAAAGTTTATTTTAAATCAAAACATAAATGAAATTTGTGGGAGTTTAACAAGGGTGGTTTTTTATTTTAATTTATTTTTGAAAGATCGGCCCTTAAAATTAAAAAAAAGCCAAAGGGGAAAAGAAAGGGTTCCATTTGGACAATTTAATTTTTTTAAAATTGGGTTTTTGGAAAATTTGGGGATAGAACTTTACAGTTTTCAAACGAAATTTTATTTAAAACCCTGTTTTCCCTTTTTAAAAAATTTTTTTTTTTTTAATATTTCAAGGAAAAATTTCAAAAGCAAAGTTAAAATTTTTTCTTTTCGGTGGGTTTTAAAAATTTCCCAAATTTAAACGGCAACCCCCTTGAAAATTTCCTACAGAAAAAATTTAGTGAATTTTTGAAAAAAGGATTTGGTTTTTAACCCGGGGGAAATTTTGGGTTTGGTTTAGTAAAATGTTTATTTATTTACCATTCCCGTTGTTTGGAAATTTTTCCCTGCTGGCTTTTTCATTTTAAAAATTTTTCTTTAATTTTATTTTGACAAGTTTTTTATGGGAAAAAAATTGTTTATTAGAATTTTTAACCCCTTTTCTTTAAAAGAAATTTAAAAAAATAAAATTTACCCAAATTTTTTCTAATTTTTTTTTTTAATTTTTTTAACGTCTTTATCTTTTGTGTTTTTTTATGATTTTTTAAATTTGCCCAAAATTTAAATTTTTTCCAAATTTAAAATTTTCAAAAACAAAATTTTTCTCTCCAAAAACTTTGTTTTTTTTGTCC
The DNA here is from genome assembly GCF_026571515.1 of Ruditapes philippinarum. Classification (NCBI taxonomy): domain Eukaryota; kingdom Metazoa; phylum Mollusca; class Bivalvia; order Venerida; family Veneridae; genus Ruditapes; species Ruditapes philippinarum. The sequence continues at coordinate 3,537 of NW_026852448.1, forward strand.
TAAAACAAATTTTAAAACCCCCCCAAAAAGATCTTTTAAAAAGTCATTCCCTAATGTACAAATAAACATTTTAATATTTTTTCGGGCTTTTATGTTTAAAATTTGCTTTATCTTTAATTTTTGAAACCGGGAAAAACGTAAGGGATATAAACATGTCTTTTCAGGCCAAAAGGGCGCTCAGTGTTGCCGGGGTTTTCCAAAGATGTGTTTCCCCTTGAAAAGCCGTTTCCTTTAAAAATTTTTTTTTTTTTTTTTTTTTTTTTTTTTTTTTTTTTTTTTTTTTTTTTTTTAAATTTTTTTTTTTTTACCTTTTTTTTTTTTTTAAACCCTTTTTTTTTTTTTTTTTTTTTTTTTTTTTTTTAATTTTTTTTTCAACCTTAAATTAAGTTTCCCTTTTTAAATAAAACCGGGCATACCTGGGAAAATTAGAAATGCAAAAATGTCTTTAAATGAAGGGAAAACATAATTTTTTACACTTTGTTTTTTTAGGAAATTTTAAAATTTCAAATCAGTTTTTTTAAAGGGAAAATTTTTACAAATTTTTATTTTTGTACCAAGATGGACAGACCTAAAATAAAATTACCAAAATTTATAAAATTGGGAAATTCCCATCCCCCTTCATAATATATAAAATTTTTGTATGAAAATCGGCTGGGGACTCTTTCTTAGTTAGATTTCAATTTCCGGGTTTTTGTGTGTTGTGTACAAACTTTTTTAAAATTTAAAAATATGTATATAAAAATCACTAAAAGGGCTGCGTTTTTTTAAATTAATTAAAAAATCCCTTTTAAAATGTACTACATGTATTTCAGAAAACACAAGTTCCCAATCTTGCTTTTTTTCCCAAATTGGGAAAGAAAAAACTTTTTGAATTTTAAAACAAATTTTCAGCTTTTATATCGGGCAAAATAGTTGTGTGTTTTCAATATATATTGGGAATTTTTCCCGCGGCCCCGTTAACGTATTTTTTGTTATTATGGGAGGTTAAATTTTTCCCAAATTTGGGCCGAAAAATTTTGCAAAATTTAATGTCTGGGATTTGTATAGTCTTAAGGGGGGAATTGACTTATTTTTTTTTTTTGCCCTCTCATAGTTTTTTTGATGGTTGAAGGAAAACGGAAAAGGAAAAACTCATTTTTATTTAGTTAAAAGAGGTTTAAATTTTCAACAAATCCCTCATTTTTGCCTACTTAATATCCCTGGGAAATATTGTTTAATGGCCTTGACCCTGCGTGTGTAAATTTGCAAAGTTTTTCCCCCTCGGTTTGTGTTAGTGATTTGGGGAAAGGGGATTTTGCGAAGTTATGACGCATTTTTAAAAACATAAATTTGTTTTAAACATTTCAAAATTTCGACTTATCAAAAAAGGAAAAATTTTTAAACCCTTTAAACATCTGTTTAAATAATTTGCCCCCAATTTCTTAAAAAAAAAAAAATTTTTATTTGATTTAAACTTAAATTACTTTATTTTTTGGGGGGGTATTTAAAAACCCCTGTTATCTGGGTGTACAAAAAAAGGGGTTAAAAAAAATGTCCTCATTGTTCGGGGAGTGGGTTTATTATTTTCATAGGTTGTACGAGTCATCTTCCGCATATTAGTAGCTAAGGGGAAAACACATAAAAAAAAATGTACTTTCATGTCTTTTAATATTGATTTTTTATTATAAGCATAGTATAATCCTTTGCATGTTTTACATGCATTATGTTTGCATATTAAACCAGTTTTAATAAACAAAAATATTTTATATAAAACTTGTAAAAGAAATTTACAAGTGTTTTAAATAACAACATTTTTCTCTGGTAAATTGTATTTTGAGAAATTTAATTGCATCCATTCGACAAAATATAAAAACATAAAATAAAACATATATATATTCATGTAAAATGGCTATTAGGATTAAGAAAAAAGATGCTATTCCGAGTAAATATTGTCTCATTAAGAAAAAAGTGGCTTACTTATGAACATGTTTGTGTACAAACTATTCATAATATAATACGAGTTTTAATGCAATTAGCAAATTCCCGGGGGCAAAATAAACAACTGGTGAACATTTTCCCCTTCCCTAAAAATATACATGTAGATTTTCCTAGAGGTTTTATTTTCATTTTCCCCTTAATTTTTGGGTCTGGGAAGGGGACATTTTTTGTGTGTTTAAAGTTTAAAAACCCGAAAATGCCCAGAAAACATGAAATATTAAAATTTAAATTTTTAAAAGTCCCCCAAAGACAATAATTTAAAGATTTATTAATAAATTAATTTTTCGTCCCTTATCAAATTTTTTCGACCCGGGGTGACGTTTCTTTTTTTTGTATTAAACCCAAATTAAAATTTATTTCCCAAAAACGCAAAGAAAATTAAAAAAGCAGAGGAAAGTGTTCAAAATTTTCAATTTGAACAAGTGCTATTCATTAGATAAATGTTAAAAATCTGACTGATAAGATGTTTTAATGAAAAAAAAGGAAAATTTCGGGACATAAAAAAGGGAAAGTTTTTTTTTGCCCAAACCCTAAACTTCAAACTGGGATTTTTTAAAAAGGTATTGGTTTTCCTTTTTAATGGGATCAAATACGACAAAAATATTCATTTTTTATTTGTAAAATCTTAAAAAATTAAAAAACCCTAAAGTGTCTATTATTTATTTTGGTGAATCGAGAAAAATATTGTTTGGGCAAATAACTTTGATAATTTCATAAGAAAAAAATTTTTTTCTTGGGGAAAAACCCTCCCTCCCCATAAAAAAACAGGTAATATAATTTTTTTATATAGTTTTTCATTATAATTTAAAATTTAAAAAAAAATTAAAAGGGAAAAAATTCAGAAGCTGGTTTTTTTAGAGAATGAACAGTCGAGGGAAAGTCCTCCTACTTCAAAAAATGGATACAGTTTGTATAATCGTATGCTCTTTATGCAGAATATAGAAAATTACTTGTTTATAATGTTCACTTATTGGACAATTTAAATGGTTTGCTTTTTACGAGGAGGGGGGTATAGATAAATGTAGATGAAAGCAGGGTAAATACCCCTTCATTGTGTGAGTCTATTTTGTCCAGGAATTTTTAACATCAGGATTGGTTATACGTTTGGGATTTTAATACATATTGCAGTTATAAAATATAAAGTAAAGTTATGTTTTCATTATCAGTGATAAGTGTTTTTTTTTTCTTTTTACTTATTTTTATTATTCCAATTTGAATTCACAGTTTTCATTATTTAGCTCGTACACACTTGATGTGTTGCTTTGTTTCTACAAACCAAAACTAAAATTCACTGGCTACAGTGAACCTATGGGAATGATCTAGTATCTGAAAATACAGCATTTCACCACAAATTTTCGATTGTTGCACATGGTTGTTTGCATCGTTTCATTTATCTGCAAGTACATGTACAAAAAATAATTTCAAATTGTTTTGCCTAATACTGAATTTACAATAAAACGAGTAAATATTGCTCAGTTTTCCGAGTCAATGAGTATAACCAAAGATGACGTCAAAAAAACATGTTTACATAATTATTGTAAATATGTGAAACGTTCTCTAATCAGTCCTGGTAAATATAAATATGTGCTGAAAAATTTTATCAGATTTGTTCTTGTGAAAGCATACCTTTTTAAATTCAGGCCTTGAAAATATCTACGAATGGTATCCCGAGGAAAAACAGAATTGAGGCCTGGGATCTGGACGGCAGCTGACGGAACATCTGTATACGAGACATTTCAGAAAATTTTAGACTCGGTTGAAAAGCCGTATTATAGCTCCTTCAATTCGACAAGGGAGTCGGAACAGCAGGTACTTATTTGTCATCGTCGATTTCTTAATTAAAATTTTGTTTGCTTATATTATTTTACAAAAATATTTTTAAAATTGTACAAATTTTGGGAAAGCCAAATTTTAAAAAAATTAATTAACAATTTTAAAAGGAAAAATTTTAAAGATAAATTTAAAAATTTAAATTAAAAACGTGCTCCTTTAACCCTTTCCTTATTTGTTTTTTTTTTCAAATTTCAGGCGATTTTTAAAAGGTTTATCAATGCACAATGGTGACATTTTTTAACTTTTAAAATGGTGTGAATGGGTTTGTTTAGAAATTGCCCCTATAGCCCCATGGCGGATGGTGGTATAAAAATTGTGCTTTTCGCAAATCTAAACGGGGAATGTTTAAAAACCCGGTAAAAAGGATCTATCAGGGGTGAAGATGGGTGATATACAATCATTTAAAGGCTATGAATCACTCAAAGGTCTTCCCCAAAAGATGTTCCCGGCGTGTATAAAAACATCCTGATCCGATTTTGTAAGGAAATGACAAAAATTAATATTAATTTTTCAAAACTAGGGATTGTTTTTTTTGTAAATTGTATGTAAAACATTATTCGAAGTCAATAACTTTAAATTTGTCCTATTAAAATACACAAATTTATAGAATAACTTGATGTGGAGAAAAAAACATAAGTAAACTACCATGGCGTAAAATATATCTATGTCATGATGTCATTGGTGGATACTTTCACTTATTAATCTAAGACATGAAAAAAGTTTAGATCTACATAAAGGACATTCCGTAAATAACATATCTGAAAAAATATTGTACGAATGTGTTTGTATATATCATGTGTATTCACAACAGCAACAATATATTTCAACATAAAGTATATACCTCTTATTGTTAATTGCCTAATCTATATAAAGATCTTTTGTTTATATCTCTCTGGAATCATTTTTTAACTATATTATGAACAAGTTTATTGTAAAATGTCTTACACTTTACCTATATTATGTAATAATTGCTAATTTTGCTATTTTGTAGTTTAATGCCAAATAAAATATTGAATTGAATTTTGAATTGAATTGAAAAAAATCTTATATCAATCTACTGCTATATATACTTAAAACTTGTGGTATGTTAATCACGCATTTCCAAAGCCGTGTCAAAGTAGGTTGTTTAAAAAGAGGAAAGGAAATAAAGAAAAAGGCCTTATATAATACCAAAAAATGTCTGTTTATACCAGCAAAATTCTTGTGTTATTGTAATATATATTGTCAACTAATCAAATTAAAAAAAATGAATTAAATGTTGTTTTTTTTATCATATGCTAATATTTTGTATACTATTATAATAAAAGATTTGATGTTTTATGTTCTATATTTCTATTAGTTCTAACATTAAAGATGCAATTCATAAATATTTAAAATTATTTTGTCGTGGGCATAAAAACCAAGCAGTCTGCACTTTAAACTTTTAACAATAGTGATGTTGATCCAATCAAATATTGTTCAGAAATTATGATTTTAAAAGGAAAAACACATGGTATTACTAAATGTTCGTATACGAATTTCAGCATGAAAATGACGAATATAATGAACTCGTATATATGCGCTACATGACAGTGTTATACTTTAAAAAATAATAGTAAAATCAACAGTACAGTACACGGCAAATGTTGGGTGACTGTAAAAACAAACTTTTACCGTTTTAGCTTCGCGGTATGTAATGACTCTTGATTATGCCACAATCAGGATGCAGATTTTAACATTATAAGGCTCATTTTTTCCCCAAAATAAGAACTGCAGTCGATATGAAACCCATTTTATTAACTAAATGTAGCTAATAATGTTCTTATGATATCTATTAATGCATCTTTAGGTTTGGTATTTTTTTCTATTTACATACATAAAGGTTGTAACACTGTAACAATAATTACATGTACATGTATAGATGTGTTTACAAATTAAAATGAATTTAGCTATTTAATTTTTAATAATTATTTTTCTGAGAAAACAATCACAATTTTAAAAGGGGCTTAAAACATTTAAAAAAAAGCGAGTTCCCTAGAAAAAAAAACAAAAATGTACACTTGGACTTTTACTTATAAAATATTTTTCCCCGCTTGGTTTGGTTTTTAAAAACGTTTCGAAACAAGTTTTTTGCAAATTTTATTAAACAATTTTGAGTCCGCTTCCTTTGGAAAACCCAACCCCGTAATGGTTTTCTTTTTGGAGAAAATGGTCGTACCCCCGTAGGGTCGAAACCCGGTTCATGGTTGGAAAGGGAGACCCTTTTAAAAATAGGGCGCCCCCTCCCCCCCCCGCTTATAAAGGGCGCCCCTGTGTGTAAAGGGCTCTTTAATTTAAAGGGTTTTTTTTTAAGGTTTTTTGGTTGTTTTGTTGATCTTTTTTTTGCAACTAATTTGTTTTTTTAAAGTTTAAATTTTAAAGAAATTCCCAAACCCCTAGAAAGGGGGAAAGAAAAACCCCAGGTTTTTTCACGGGTTTTTACCCGGGGAGCAGAAACATCGACCAAAATTTTTAGCTGGTGGGTAGCTTCCTCATTTTAAAGAGTGGGGGTTTTGAAACCATGTTTGGGGGAAGGGAAAAGTTTATTTTTTCAATTTTAAAAAAAAATTTAACCGGGGCAAAATTTAATTTGGTTTATAAAAACGAAATGTGAAAAATGGTTTTCTTCAGTTTTTAAAAAAATTTGTCTTCTTTTGTTTTTATTTCCCCTTTTTATTTTTTTTTCACCTTTTTTTCTGAGATTTTTTGATCGAAATTTAATTTATTTTTGAATACCTTTTTTAATTTTTAAAATAACGATTTAAAAACACTTTCAAATTATTTTTTGTGTTTTTCTGTCAAGGGGTTTCTAAAAAATGCTGGCCTTTTGCTTTCCCCCAGTTGGATTATTTTTAAAAACCCCTATACTTAATAACAATAATTATCTTTAAAACTTCATTAAATGCCGTTTTATTGTTAAAATAACATTTCTACAACATTAAATTTTTTGGCCGCCAGGCCGCTGGGCCGCTGGGCCGCCAACTTCACGCCGCAAGGCCGCCAACTTCACGCCGCCAGGCCGCAACTTCACGCCGCCAGGCCGCCAACTTCACGTCCGCCAGGCCGCTGGGCCGCCAACTTCACACATCATACTAATTCCATATTTAATGATTCTAAATGCTTTAAAAATATAAAATCGGACATAAAATTTACTATGTATAATGTATACGAAAAATACGTCAGCCAGTACTTTTTATATAGTGACTGATCCATTACAATGAAAAAAGAATACGTTTCTTCAATTAATTTGTATGACTGGTGAACGTGTACTTGAACATGTATTCTTCAATGTGAATATCAAAGTTTGTTTCAATCGTTTTTACTGTTTTTCAAACACCATCAACGGGATAGTACGACTTTAATTGAAAGAAATTAAATTTTTTAAAAACAAAGGCCCACGTTTCATCGTTTTTCAATTTTGGCCCTTTCCCCAAATCAAAGTGAAAATATTGGGGATGAAAAAATGATACTTTATAGTATTCAGAAAAATAAAAAGAGTTTTATATTTTAAAACACTAACTATTGAAAAGTTGTAAAAATCATATTTTTTGGGAGCCTTTTCCGGGGTAACGGGTTTAAAACAGAGTCATTTTTTTATCGAAATAGGTTTTTTCAACGCAAAAATCAAAAATGAAAATTTTTGGGGAAAAGGGGGGGGGGGGGTTTTAATTTTTTTAAAAGATTCGTTTTTAACCCGGTTTTTAAAAATTTGAATTAGATTATTTTAAACAAAAAATTAAATGTTAATGAAACGATGGTGAAAATTTACAGCCATTCAAAATTTTTTGTTTCAATTTTTCATAAGGGCACACTTTAAAATTTTTCCAAATTCTTTTAAATTTTTCTATAATGCCTTGGCTCTCTTTCCAATTTAGAACTGGGAATTTGCTATAAAAAACACGAGAAAATTTTTGTTAGTATATGTTTTTTTAAATTTTTTTTTTGGCCCATTGATTAATAAAAAATTATTTTTGGTTTAGGTTCCCTTTTTTAGATTTATTTAAACATTTTTATGTTTTGGAACTGAAAAGGACCTTCCTTTTAATTTGGTATTTAACTAAATTAAATACCCTGTTGTTTCATTTAAAAAAATTTTCAATTTTTTTTTGCAGATATTTTGGAACAATATTAAATTTTTGGGGTTTAGGGCCCGGTTTAAAAGGTTTTAAAAAAAATTTTGAAAACCCCCCAAATTTTTTAAAAATTAAAAAAATCATATGTTAATTTTGGTTTAGAAAAAAAGGGATTGAAAGGGAATTTTTTCCCAAGGGGGAAACGGGGGGGTTTTGTCCCCTTTTTTTGAAAGATCTTTTTAAATTCGGTTTCAATTTTTACCATTTCTTCCTTGTTTGTTTTTTTTAAATTTTTTTTCTTAAAAAATTTCAGGGTGCACCGGCCATTTTAAAAATTTTTTAAATTTTTTTGTTTTAAAAATTTTTGCTTTAATTTTTTAATTTAAAAAAACCCCAGAATCCTCATTTTACAAATTTTTTGAAAATATAAACATGCTTTTCCCGTTCTTCCAAATAAAGAGTTTTTCCGGGCAACGGCTACGAAAAATACCCAAAAACCATATTTTCCCTAGAAGAAATTTTTAAAATTTTGGGTTTTCAGGGAAAAGTAAAAGACTTTAGAAAAAATTTTTTTTAAAAAATCGAGGGGTGACTGTATTTTAGCTTACAAAAATGGTTTATTTTTTATTCAACTTCGTTTTGTAAATTCATACCAGAAAACAGTTCATTTCTATTTTGATTGGGACAGACTATATCGTTTTATTTAATGGCTTAAAGACACTTTTGCCTTGTTTGGTGTGATTAAAAGAGGAAACTAAATTTGTAAAATAGTAAAATTATCGAACGAGTAGACTAAATCATATATTGCGAATCTCTGGCGAGCATAATATTCTTTTATTATACAGGTTCAATAAACTTAGTATTCAATTTAACGTCGAATGCAATATTTTATTAACCACAGATCCAAAGTAACAAAGATATGTTGTAAAAAAGAGTCATTGTTCGTGCGCTTATAGTGTAACGGTAACATCATCGCGCTTAAAGGCTAAGTTTGTATGTAATACATTTTGTTTTTCAATTTTATAAAATACATTAATTACACACTTGCGCCTTGGTTGATGTGATAATTTAAAATATCTAACATACATAAATGTGTAAAGTTGGCGGCCCAGCGGCCTGGCGGCCTGGCGACGTGAAGTTGGCGGCCCAGCGGCCTGGCGGCCTGGCGACGTGAAGTTGGCGGCCTAGCGGCCTGGCGGCCTGGCGGCGTGAAGTTGGCGGCCCAGCGGCCTGGCGGCAAAAAGAAATTAATGTTAAAATTAAAATAGAAATGTTATTTTAACAATAAAACGGCATTTGATGAAGTTTTAAAGATAATTATTGTTATTTAAAGGATATATAAAAAGAAAAAATCACTTTCAGGGAATTTTTTTATTTTGTCATTTTTGTGAAGTTGGCGGCCCAGCGGCCCAGCGGCCTGGCGGCCAAATAATTTAATGTTATAGAAATGTTATTTTAATAATAAAACAGCATTTAATGAAGTTTTAAAGATATTTATTGTTATTTAAAGGATATATAAAAAGAAAAAATCACTTTCAGATTTTTTTTTTATTTTGTCAGTTTTGTGAAGTTGGCGGCCCAGCGGCCTGGCGGCCTGGCAGCCAAAAATTTTAGTGTGCTGGAAATGTTATTTTAACAATAAAACGGCATTTAATAAAGTTTTAAAGATAATCATTGTTATTTAAAGGATATATAAAAAGAAAAAAATCACTTTTAGAGAATTTTTTTATTTTGTCATTTTTATCCCCCGCCGAAAATTTTCGGCGGAGGATATAGAAATAGTCTCCGTCCGTCCGTCCGTCCGTCCGTCCGACCTTCCGTCCGTCCGTCCGTCCTTCCGTCCGAAATTTTTGTCCGGAGCATATCTCTAAAAGTATTTGAGTTATCAACTTGAAACTTCATAGGTGGATAGACCTCATTGAGGAGGAGTGCAGTGCACAAGAATGATAACTCTACCTTGCATGATTTTTGAGTTATTGCCCTTTGTTATTTTTCAAAATTGATTTTTGTCCAGAGCATAACTCCAAAAGCCTATGAGATATTAACATGAAACTTCATAGGTGCATATATCTCACTCAGGAGGTGTGCAGTGCACAAGAATGATAACTCTTCCTTTCATAATTTTTGAGTTATTGCCCTTTGTTATTTTTCATACCTAATTTTTCACCTGAGTGGAGCATAACTCAAAAAGTGTTTGAGATATCAACATGAAATGTCATAGAAAGATAGATCTTATTGAGGAGGAATGATGTGCGAAAGAATGATAACTCTTCCCTATACAATTTTTGAGTTATTGCCCTTTGTTGTTTTTTTTCATGCTATTTTGTCCAGAGCTTATCTCAAAAAGTATTTGAGTTATCAACTTGAAACTTCATAGGTGGATGGATCTCATTAAGGAGGAGTGCAGTGCTAAAGAATGATAACTTTACCCTGCATTATTTTTGAGTTATTGCCCTTTGTTATTTTTCAAAATTAATTTTTGTTCAGAGCATTACTCAAAAAGCCTTTGAGATATCAAAATGAAACTTCATAGGTGCATAGATCTCACTCAGGAGGTGTGCACTGCACAAGAATGATAACTGTACCTTTTATAATTTTTGAGTTATTGCCCTTTGTTATTTTTCATACTTAATTTTCAATTCAATTTTTTTCTCAAAAAGTATTTGAGGTATCAACTTGAAACTTCATAGGTGGATAGATTTTACTGAGGAGGGATGCAGCACACAAGAATGATAACCTACCCTGCATTATTTTTCAATTATTGCCCTTTGTTATTTTCAGCCATCAGTATTCACATAGGTTTCAAATCTGTAATCACTATAGCCATCAGTTTTCATTACCAAAAGACCTCTTAAAATGGAATTATTCTGCTCTACTACATATACATTCTTCCAATGAGCAAACACATTCGGCGGGGGATGGCCATGTTGACATGGCCTTGTTGTGAAGTTGGCGGCCCAGCGGCCTGGCGGCCTGGCGGCCAAAAAAAATAATGTTATAGAAATGTTATTTCAACAATAAAACGGCATTTAATGAAGTTTTAAAGATTATCGTTGTTATTTAAAGGATACATATAAAGAAAAAATCACTTTCAGAGAAAGTTTTTATTTTGTCATTTTTTTTTCTTTATTTTATAATTTTTGTGAAGTTGGTGACCTTGTAAACTTTTACAGTTATTGAAATGTTTTTACTAATATCGATCAGCCGAACAGAAGCACATAAGAATGACAGACTTGAACGCAGGCTAATAATATATGGTGTACAATTTCTGTAACAAATATGAATGGTCCTTTATGAAGTTTTAAAATATTTTTTTTTCGGGTCCACCTAGCAGCCCAGCAGCCTGAAGTTGGCAGCCTTGCAGCCTGGCAGCTTAGCAGCCTAAAAAAATTAAGAATAGTACAATCATGAAAACCGTCGGAAATACATTAGTAGCACTTCTTTAGATCATTCCACGCCTTTTTCAATATCGTGATCTTTATTTTTTAAGATGTTGAACTTTATCGTAACATTTTTTTTTTCATTCTGACGCTTCGAAATTTGTGAAGTTAGCAGCCTAGCAGGATAGTACAAACATGAAAACCGTCGGAAATGAGTCGGTAGCAAATACTTAGACTATTCCACGTTTTTTTTGCAGTATCGCGATTTTTTTTTTAAATATTGAACTTCGAAAATTGTGAAGTTAGCAGCCTTGCAGCCTAACAGCCTAAAGAAAACAAAGGATAATAAAAACATGAAAACCGTCGGAAATGAGTCGGTAGCACATATCTAGACTATTCCACGTCTTTTTTCAGTATCGCTAACTTTATTTTTTTTTTAATATTGATTTTTTTACGCTTCGAAAATTGTGAAGTTAGCAGCCTAACAGCCTAGCAGCCTGGCAGCCTGGCAGCCTAGCACAGCCTAAAGAAAACAAAGGATAATACAAACATAAAAACAGTCGGAAGTGAGTCGGTAGCACATACTTAGACTATTCCACGTCTCTTTTCAGAATCGCGAACTTATTTTTTTTAAATATTGAACTTTATTTTATTTTTCATTCTGACGCTATTTTTCATTCTGACGCTTCGAAATTTGCGGGATTAAACATGTTTTCTAATAAAGTAGGATGTAGTCTAGTCTTAGAACATTTTTTCGGCTAATAATGTCGCTGTCTCTGGACAATAAGTGACGTCATGTGAGTTATTTATGATATGCAAGTTTGTATGTATATGTTTATAATGAAGTTGAAAGTGTTCAACGCTTATTTATTTAAGGTCTGTAAAGATAAAAATGTGTTGAAATGTAAAGAGATATACAATGCATATGTTTAAACGAACACATTAATGAACATAAAGATTCTCTGAACTTAAGAAGAACATTTGATCAATAGTTGCCACATCCTGACCTATTATACGACACATCAAATATGTATGCCTCTACAATTGTTATGCTGATAATTTCACATCATATTATATATTATTTTCATTTTCCTCGATAAATTGTACTCACGTAAGTGCGTTACACAAACTACGCACCGGGTCAGGCTCTCGTGATTTCAGCAAAAAAGAGAAAGAAAGAAAAAACAAAACAAAAAAACAAACGCAATTACATCGCCTATTTAATACATGTTGTTTCCATGGATCTATTTAAGATGTTTAAAAGGTTATTGCTTCATATATGAATATGTGATTCCTTCACTTTGACTTCAGTTTATAGACTTATTCGTCACACCATTTTCCGGTATGTTACGGGTTTACCTCCGGGGAATTTCACCAAATGAAGTACATACCACTGGAACATTTACTTTTCTATCATTATTTCGCCGTGTAAGGTGAAAAAACTTGACATGATTGAAAATTATCAATGTTCCCTCAACAACTATTGCAAATTTTTATAAAATTGAATTCTTTATTATGAAATTCAATGAAATTAAAACAGTCGTAGTGGCATCTTCCATAATAAATAACGAGATATTTTTTGTGATTAAACTTGCGTATTTTACTTTATTTTTGTATGGAATTATTCTTACAATGATATTTAATTATTTTCCTACATAGTAGTATCTGTTGATTCAATAACGACCAAAAACGAAGAATTCGTTATTACACTCCATTAACGGAATTTCCCACAGCTATGTAAAGAAAGTACCGGAAAACGGCGTTAACCTAGGTTTTCGAATTCGTGAATGTTAGCCGTGAAAGGAATGTAATTTAAACTTTATGTAAGAAAATTTCTATAGGCCATTTCGAAATGCATTTCTTTTATTATTCATGCTATTTCGCAATATCAATCTTCACCTGTTCGTTTATATATGAAGATGCGCTGATCTTCATCTAAATAATTATGAAGATGCGTGAAGTACAGTAAACTTTGTGAAAAACTCGTAAAAATATAGCCCAGTAGGACGCATGAGACATACTCGACAGAGAACCAGTCCACCTCCAATCTAGGGGAACAATCGGAACGTCCTCATCTACATTCGAAACTGCCTCGGCTATTATCTATAATAATATCAAAGGGCCAAAAAGTTGCGATTGATCGGAGACAAGTGTACCAGTCTACCTCCTGAAATTGGAGAAGAGCCAAAAAGTATTGCGAAATAGTTTAAGCCGATCGATGATTTATGAAGATGATGGAGTTGCATAGCAAACAGGCGTTTTCGTGTATTTTACCAAGCCGGAAATTTCATCTGGCATGGGAGGGGGTACCAGACGAGTCGCATGCTGTACAACGGCACGCTTAGGATGACGTCATTTTTCCGTTATGAATGAAGTTGCAATTTCATACGCTGATGTCAGAAAATAGTTACGGCTGTAATTATATCAATTTGCGTTGAAAATAAAGATAAAGAATTAAAAATATAATGGAATATTTACAATATGCAAGAAAAAATATCTGATATATATATATGACAGGTATTATTATCATTAACCGTTGTAATTGCGAGACAGAATAGGTTATCATTTATAATTTTGCATTTGCTATTTTCTATTATTTTCTTGAGCAAGACACTTAACACTAAATGAATAATAGAATATATCATCCAACTTTCTCCTCATAATCAGAACTCTCTAACCACTACGCTGCTCAGTTGTACGTATCCATATCCACCTTCATTTTATATATCAATAAAAATGCAAAGTGAAATAACTGAATAACTTGCACAACCCATTATATCATAATGGCATGGCCCGTTAATGTAAACGTTATCGAGTTCGAGGTTAACCTTTGTTTACATAACAAAGATTGATAACAATGCGAAAAAAATATGGAAAGCCATGGCTGTCTTATATTGTTCTTTTCCAATTTATTTAACCATTTGGATAATATATAAGTTCACTTCGACTATATGTGAATTGAAAACACCTTCTTATTTAACCGGAATCCATTATGTAAATCCACCTTTACAATATATGTATATATTTTTTGGACACGGGTTGATATGCACTTGTGTACAGTTAGAGAAAACGCCACACATCAGGAGAAAGCATTATCAGAAAAGTAAAAAATAATGTTATATATTGATCCATATATTCAAATTATAAATATTAGGTAATCGTAGTACATTTAAAAATTCTTCATACAGCAATAATTTTTGCGAATCGAACCTGCCTTGCATTGATATTCAACTAGAAATTTAAATGACGGTCTTACCTACTGCGTTAAGTGGACAGTTGGCAAATTGGTAGTTTTTATTTGTTTGGGTCGTCAGACCAAACAAATAATGGTAGCGAAATTTCAGAGTCTAATGTTGTTAATTGCAAATGCCGAAAGTAGTCCACTTTTTTGAAGCGGTTACTTCCCTTTTGTATGTACACTAAAGCCGAAAAATTCATGGGAGATCACTGCGTAAAGATGGTCAAAGACAGGCGCATCAATTTTCAAGCAAAGTTATTCCCGAATGGTCGAAGATTTCCAATATTGTTTTATTGTATTTTCTGATCGAAAATAACTAAATACAAAGCGGACATTCAATCTCTGACACAGACGTTTACGACAAACCTAACAACAAGTAGTTCTCAAAACAGCTTAAAACTAGCGATTTAAAAGAAAGAAATATTTTATTTTGTTACAAGTATCCAACAAATTACAACGCATTTAAAGTTAAACAATAGCGTTGGCTTATAGAATTGTCAATAAATGCACAATCACAAATTACGCGGATGAATATGATTTTATCAATGAAAATACTATTTTTAGCCATGTCGATTACCGAATACTACACAAACCGAGTAGTGGAATATATAGATTCTACTTGTCGGACTGTTTGGGCGAAAGGATTTTCGCTAAAATATTTACTTCAATTTTAAACAACAGGTTTACCCTGAACAAAATACCTCGAAATTAATAAGATTACAAACCCGAATGCAATGGAAGTTCTAAATTTAGAATGACTTGATATTATTCAGACAATCTTTGAATAAGTTCTCCGTGGTACAGTGGTAACGCGCTCGCTTTGTGGGTGAGAGGTCTCGAGTTCGAATTCCAGACGTGGAAATTTTTTTTTTGTTAAACTCTTTTTTTTTAAGTGTTTTTGTTAAGGAAGTAGCCATGATATACAAGGATAAAGTGTGGCTGTCGTAAAAAAAGAACATAAATGATTTTTTGATGCAACTCTAGTTATGCAGAATTCCGTATGTATCAAACTCTGGTGCCTTACAAAATGAATTATAATACATAAAAATAAACTTATACAGGAAAATGCATACAGATATACAGTACGATTTAGATTGCAAAGATCAGAAAATACCACAGAACTTGCAACCCTTTGATTCTTTATAAATATACATGCTTATAGTAAGCTCCAGGATTATTTACATCTGTGTTAAACAACAGTTAAAGTCGTTACAAGCCCTAATTTAGAATAATAATTATGGTTTTCTTCAGGCCGTTCACATATAAATTTAACCGTGGCTGAAGGGTATTCGGGCTCGCTTAGGAAGCGAGAGGTCTGGAGTTCAAATCCCAGTAAAGGTAACTCATTTTTTTTTAAATTGTTAAAGTCAAAAAAACATTGGATTGAATATCAGTGTTGCAATTAGTCTTATAGCCAATTTACTACAATTAAAACGCTGGAAAGCATTGGTGGCACTAAACATACAATCTCACAACCTGCACCTTTCTTACATTCTGAGACCCAAACAAATTCAGCGCCTTCTGTGCTTTGATTGTTTATATTTATCGTTAAAAGAAGATAAATACAATATGATAACTGTTTTACACCCTTATAGTTGACTTGACCACTGCGTCACTAAATAATTATTTTAGACGTACTCAACACATTTACCTATGTATCTGATATAAATAATAAACACAAAAAATATTGTTTGAAAATTTTCGTAATATTTGCGGGAAATCACTGACCCGCGAATTGCGTAGTTCATCTACACAAACGCTATCACTTTAATCTTTAAGGTACAAACCTGTTTCAACCAACATTAAAACAGATAAGGTCCTGTATCGGAAATGATGAAGGGGGTTTATAATTTATTATCTCTCAATAATAGATGCTTGTTGATGACGAATCTCACTAAACTTGGTCAGTAGAATTTCTGCGGACGTACGAGGGTTGTCCAAAAAATTCGTGCACTGCAGTTATTGTCGTGAGAGTTTTTAATAAAACCATATGAATTATATATCAATTGAAAGAGAAATCTGTCTCAAATAAGAAAACAAAAGAAAAAGCCGAGTAACCGGCGTGTCGTGTAAAAGAATGGTCATTGAGTTACCTTAGTAACGTAATACCGGCGCAAGACAAAAAATTGGGTTAGTTCATTACTGTAATTGTATTGTTTGTTGCTTGTAAATATAAAGTGGTATTTGCTTTTTATGTTATAGTTTGTTTTACTGTCAATAGAGGAATGATTGATGAAAAGTATTGTGTAGTTTTTATTGTTTTTATGCAACGTACATGTAGCATATTCCATCAGTGCAGGAATATATTGGACAACCCTCATCACATGCGCCGGCATTACGGACGGACGTCTGCCTGACTGGTTGTCATCGTGTACCGACTCTCTTTCTCCTCCACAGAGCGTTTGTGCCATTTAAAAACCAGCCTTCGTGACACTGAACTTGTCCCGCTTGCCCTTTTAAGTTCTCTGTAGGTATCTGTTGGTGATTTACCAATATTTGTACCAAATTTAATGATCGTCCGTATTTCCAGACGTTCAGCGACTGACTTTTTCACGTAATTACAGTATTGACGACCGCACACAAATTTTTGTTTACGAATGTTACAATAGGGTAAATGACGCCATATTTTCTAGTGACGTTAGGAATACGTACACACACTTTTCCCTGAATTTTAACGTTAATATGTAGTGTATAAAGAATACCGTGATGCATCAAAGGAATGAACTAACCCAATTATTTGTCGTGCTCCAGTATTACGTTACCAAGGTAACTGTATGACGATTCGTTTTCAGGACATGCCGGTCACATGTTTTTTTCTTTTGTTTTCTTATTTAAGATTTATCTCCCCTTCAAGTGATATATAATTAATGTTTTTCTATCAATAACTCACACGACAATAACTACAGTGCACAAATTTTTTGGACATCCCTCGTACATATTGCTTTTTAATCATAGAAAGTCAGGCGCCTAAGCCCCCGCTTTTCAAAACTAGGTACGTTGTAATGCGCGTAGCCAGTAGTTTCACTGATTTCTTGTGTGTCCAGGTGAGTGAGATAAATAAGCTATCATTGGGTTGGATAGAGGATAGAGAAATCCAAACGCTAAGCCTCGTTCCCGATGGAAAATTAGAAAATAAAAAAAGTTCCCTGAAAGTGATTTTTCCTTTTTATAAATCCTTAAAATAACAATGTTTATCTTTAAAACTTCATTAAATGCCGTTTTATTGTTAAAATAACATTTCAATAGCATTAAAATTTTTTGGCCGTCAGGCCGCTGGGCCGCCAACTTCACAAAAATGACAAAATAAAAAAAATCTCTTAAAGTGATTTATTCTTTTTATATATCCTTTAAATAACAATGATTATCTTTAAAACTTCATTAAATGCCGTTTTATTGTTAAAAAAACATTTTTACAACATTAGAATTTTTGGCTGCTAGGCCGCCAGGCCGCTGGGCCGCCAACTTCACAAAAATGACAAAATTAAAACAATCTTTGAAAGTGATTTTTTCTTTAGAAATATCGTTTAAATAACAATAATTATCTTAAAAACTTCATTAAATGCCGTTTTATTGTTAAAAAAAGCATTTCTAGAACATTAAAATTGTTGGCCGCCAGGCCGCTAGGCCGCTGGGCCGCCAACTTCACAAAAATTACAAAATTAAAAAAATCTCTGAAAGTGATTTTTTCTTGAGATATATCGTTGCCATTTCAGGTAAAATTGTTTTAAAAATTAGACGATAAATATATCACATATAGAAAGCACACAATCCGTAATAATCGGACATGGGCATTGGGTAAACATAGATCTATTGTACCGTTTAAATGTTTTGAGGCTTTAAAATTTAAGTCTTTCAATATATTAATCTGCATGTATGCTAGAATGATTTCTACTTATGAAAGGTTTGAAAGAAACATAGTTGTTTTAGTTGTTGTTAAAACATTGTTAAACGTATATCACTTTTAGTGAAAAACAACGACAGTAAATTGTATAAATATCCGCATAATCTTGTTTGCTTGTTACCTTAACTGCTGAATCAAACAAGATTAAACAGTGAAAGGGAATGATTACAGGTGTTTTCAACACATTTGTTTCGTTACTCTTTGCAATTCGCTTTATAAGTATCATTGCAATATGCCTTATCAACTTTCCCGTATATACAAGCTATCTTATCTGATAGCATTCTATTTAATTTAATGTGTACAAATAAACTCTATTATTTAATTTTATCCATGAAATATGGTGCTATATCAGTCAGGTATATTTCATTTTTTTTTTGAAAAATAAATATTAAATATAAATATGAAATTGGGCGGAGTCAAAACTCATAATTATTTGACGGACTTCTTTCGCCATTTTGTTTGAAAAATCTGATAAATACACAATTTTTCTTTGTTGAATTTTGTTTTTGTAAACTCTCTAAAATGATAGAAAATGGTCAAACTATTTAGTAAGAAAATAAATCCGAACACCAATATCTTTAGTTCAGTCATTAACGCTGTACAGACGTTTAAAAAGTTTTTTACGTGACGTCATAATGTAGCGCTAAATATCGCGTGCAAAACAAGACAATAATTATATATTACTGCGCGCTGTACAATTGCAGTTGCGTAGCAAGCAAGGGTGTTCATAACCATTTTTCTTGATAATGAAATTAAATAAAAAGGTTATTTTTTTCGTTTTTCGTGAAACATAGTATATATTTTCACTCAACATGATAAAATGCCACATATTTTCACTCGCCGTCCCGGCTCGTGAAAATATGTGGCATTTTATCATGTTTCGTGAAAATATATTTCATATTTCACTCAAACGAAAAAGTATCCTTTTAGTATATAACTACTTTTATCAAATACAAAACTAAATAATCATATTTCGTGAGAAGCATCGCAAATAAAAAAAAAAAAAAAAAAAAAAAACACTGCAAACCACTT
The DNA here is from genome assembly GCF_026571515.1 of Ruditapes philippinarum. NCBI lineage: Eukaryota > Metazoa > Mollusca > Bivalvia > Venerida > Veneridae > Ruditapes > Ruditapes philippinarum. The sequence continues at coordinate 22,989 of NW_026852448.1, forward strand.
AAATAACATTACCATAATAATAAAAATATCTTTATTATAAAAAAAATATCGAGGCATGTTTTTTTTTTCCTTCAATACGTTATGAATTTTCAGACAATAGTCTTTGTTTAAGACTATTTTTTCGAGCTCGCTTGCGGTTAGCTCGACATTATCGCCAGTTTTGGCGTATCGTCGGTGTATGTGCGTCCGTGCGTCAGTTCGTCCGAGCTCACTGAAATGACGATGTGGGGTGAATATCCATGTTCAATCCGTATAGACGGTACTTGTGAGGAAAAACGTTGCTTATGGGGTGCAAATACGTTGCTTATGGGGTTTCAGAGATCAAAGGAGATCAAAGAAAAAAACCCATAATGTCAACTCAGTAGGAAAGTCCGTCCGTCTGGATTTATCCGCTCTTTATCTGAAGGATAACAAAATAATTTGGTACAACTTGAATGAACTTTGGTCTCTTAATTTTTTTTCTTATGATAGTAATGCATAAAATATTCATAACAAGAGGTATAACTCTTCATTGAGTATCAATTTTAAAATAGTAGAAGTTGACTCCATTGAATTGATGACATTTGTTTTAATATAAAAATTAATGTAATATTGGGATTTCTCCCTTATGTTAAATCAGTTTTATAATATTTTAAAGTAATAAGTTCTGATAATGAATCATTTTCTCATGTTATATTAAAAATATGTCTGGCATTAAAATTTTGACTTTGGTAAGCTACTATTGAATTACAAATGTATTTATAAACTTTGAATGTAGAGTCATAAAATATAATTATCTTTTTATTCCTCCTTAAATATATATCTAATATATTGTATGTATATGCATAAATATATTGTATTGTGTTAAAAATCTGAAAAAAATTGGTACAAATGTTCACAATGATGGGGTGAGTCAGCACAAAGCCCGTTCAAGGATGCATATATGGATTTTAATAAAACTTGGGACAAATATTCTACATAGCGAGGCGGAGTGTTGTGTGAAAAATTCAGGTGCCAGTGGCAAAGGTCATTGTCACACTAAGCGGTCAAATGTCAAATAACAAAAGAAAACATTCATTTGCGAGTATAACTTCTATAAATATTGTTGGATTTTAATATACGTTAGCACACATGTCCTCATTGTTAAGTTGAGTTGTCTCGCACAAAATAAAGTTCAAGGTCAAGGTCACAAAAGGTCAAAGGTCTAATAAAAAAATTAAAATTTGTTTATTGGCGCTGTATCTGGCTAATGCTTTGTAGTATTATGCTTAGTTGTCAGACAAAAAATAAATTGTTGAGGGTTCATATATTTTTCACTTTTTGTGGTTTCGTGTGTGTCCGTCAGTCCGTGCGTCTGTCTATATTTGTCCGGTCTATATCGTGCTCATTCACTGAAGGATTACAAAATTGTCTGATACAAATGTTTACCATGATGGGATGGTGTGCCAGGTCTCCCGCTTAAAGGTTAAGGTCACGCATGGTAGGTCGGCGCAAAACCAGTGTCTGGAGTGTTACTTCTACATACATGGCGGTATTTTAATATAACCTCGGACATATGTTATCCATAGTGAGGCTGAATGTCGAACGAAACATTCAGGTGTCTGTGGCATAGGTTAAAAGCTTACTTCTTGGTCAAAGTTCAAATTAAAAAAAAAAACAGCATTCATTTGTGTGTATAACTTTGAGTATACAAAGATGGATTTTAATATAACTCAGACCACAAAGATTCTTATTTGTAGGTTGAGTTGTCTTGAGTTAAATAAATGTCACGGTCACAAGAGGTCAAAGGCAAAAAATGTCAAAATTTGTTTATACGTATCTTGCTAATGCTTTGAAGTATTCTGTTTTTTTTTGGTTAAAGGACTTTTCTCGAGCCCGCTTGCGGTAAGCTTTACATAGTTGTCAGAATGGCCGTTCATTTTAAGTGTGTGCGTGTGTCCAAACTTGTTCATGCCATAACTTCTTCGTGCATGCAGGAATTTTCAAATAACATGAATCTAGTTTTTTAGAACAAATGTTCATCGTGAGACTTCGTGTCATGCACATGGACCAGGTCACCTGGTCAGAGGTCAAGGTCACTTAAGATGATGCAATATCAAGATTTTGCCTTAAGTATAAAGAGGATGTTGCGCACACCTCACCTATGTATTCAACTTTCCTCTTGATCTGAAGCTTATAAGCTCAGCATTGAATTTAGACGAGCGGGCTCGACATTCTGCTCGTGGGCATGTCCTATTATCTATTATATAGTTCAATATAAAACGCGATAGAAAAGCAATTATATAAAAACTATAGATAAATAGCTATTTCATGTAAACGAAGTTTGAGTCGATTTGTTTCTATCTTGTGTCACCTATTTTGGTGTGACCATAGAACAACAGAGTGTCGTACTTGGACAATAAGCATAAAATAAGGTTCGATAGAACTAACTTATGAGACATACCCATTCATTTTTATGGCTTACAAATTTAAATGTAATGTCCATATCCGTATTGTCTTAAGTAAATACTACCTTTTTAAACAATATACTAGTAATTTGTGAGGTAATTTAAGTAGTGTTTATGATATCAAATTTTAATCTGTGACTTAATTTTAAACAAGTGGCTGAATCATCAAAATGTATTGTTTTGGTCAGAGCATCATTTTCCGAAGAATTTTGAATTTGTACAGCAGCAACAATCAGGATAATTATTCTGATTGTGGTCAGTTAGTTAACCATAACCCTCTTCTTTGGGGTCTACAATTTATTCAGATATGGTATACAGTTAGAAACCATACAGTCATGATCATGTTTATAAACGGGTTTTATGGAATTTATACTATCAAAGATGCATATTTTTATGCGAAAACACTGACTTACATTAATCATATAAAAGGAAAGAAAGGAATATCGAACGGGTAGGTATCATACATCTGTATCTGAGGATGGGTTACTTTTGAGATAGGTTGACATTGCTTCATGTCATTTACGATAAAATTGATAAATGATATCATTTTTAATCGGACTAACTGTTTACATATATTTACAAATATTGAAGTAAATAGATATAAAGAAAGTCATTTAGTAAGTGTAGCAATCAATTCAATTCTGTTATTGTTAATTAATGCAAATTTAAAACGGTTTTGGCGTATTTGTGTTCATTGAAAGGTTAGTGTTACCGAACAATCTGAATAGATAGTCAACAATACGACTATAATTTGATTGTTGATACAGGTATATTCGAGAACATCATAATTGATAGGTCCCTCCTCTGACATATCACTTAAATAACAAAAGATTTGACCTCAAACAACTACTTGAACAACTGGAAAAGAACCGCAATAGATGTAAGCGTAATGTCAAATTTACACACATTGTAAAAATCCGTTTAAATGTAAACGATAATATTATAAAGTTGCATCGTGACGTCATTTAAATTGTACATATAAAACAATATACATAATAATAAATAAACAGTATAAGTGTTACCAAGACAAAAACAAATCTTAATGAATGTTCATATTGTATGCAAACAAATATAGCAAGTTATAACCTTTTTTCACAAAAATATATGATAATAAATTCAAGCAACCATTTCTCTGCATAATCGGTACAGGAAATTATCTGTCACTTGTTTGTTATGATGTGCAAACGATATTTGCAAACAGCTACTTTTATACATTTTGTTTTAATAACAAACTATTGCACTTCATTTTTTTCATTTCATTTCTTTTCATTTTTTCAAACAAGCATCTTGTATTTTCTGAAAAAATATAAATATAGATATACAGATACAGGCCTATCATGTGTTCTGATTGAATATCACCGTTGTAGGATATATTCCCCGGGGAATATTTCTTATGTCACCATTGGGCACATAACTCTTACCTAACTCCATATTCAGCAAATTTTCAGTTTAACTAGACTGTGTTACAACATGTTTTTGGGTGTAAGGGAGATAACACCTACGTACTTCTGTATATAATATTGTACTTGTTAATTCGACTAATTTTTCCATTTTTATAGTCAATATTAAGCGTCAAGCGTTTGTTGACCATGATTGTAGCAAAAGATAATTTGCCACCATTTTGTTTACAGCTGTTCAGTAATGAAATGCCGTTTGCCAACATTTCTGATGATGCTTTTATTGTAGTTGTTGCTCTTCAAGTATAATGAAATAAATAAAGTATGGCCATTGAACTGGCATGTTGCCCCTCTGCTGCACCTAGGGGATAATTACCTTTTCGGATTGACAATGTGCTCTATCAGCCCGACAGCCAAATGTAATTTATTTGTTTTATACTGTGTTAATTACATATCAATCAAATAAATATCCTAATAAAACTACAAGGTTATTTCTTTTCTTTATCTCGTCGAATATGTGTATTTATCTTTCTTTATACGAAAGTTTCAACCATTTGTAATGGCATTAAATATCAAACCTTATTCGTGAAAATATTTGTTATTAACTTCTCTTCTCACTCGCATACAAATTGTATCAATTGCAAATTTGAATAAATTCAACATTTGTTTCGGACAAAAAAAATACAAACGGAATCTTTTTATATCATACAGTTATTTATATAATTATACAGTCAAAGAGATTACCTGCATATATTAAACATGAATGAATGAACGAATGAATGAATAAATGAATGAAACATTCATTTAAGTATTAATAATGATTCCTTGCAATAAAATTAAATTAATATTTTATTGATTGATTAATAAATTAATTGAAGATAATATAATCAACTTCTATTTTGTCTGATTCAACGTTTGTGGCATTCAAATAGCGCACAGTTGTAAACAATTATCAAAGTTCTAAGCATCATTCAAGCTAGTGTAGGTTTTTCAACGTATTAATTTGAAATAAGGACTATTGTACATCAGTAAAATTGGTGGGCAGTTAAAGCAGCACGCCCCCTTAAGATAACATAGAAGCGACCATTTAATTAACAATCTTCAACAACATTATATAGTTGAAAGCAGTCAAAATAACACTTTGAAAAGTGCATATTTTAAAAATATTAATTTGAAAACAAACATTTAGCTTTTCCACCAAATGGTAAATACTTTCTTTAATTATACAATCTTACTTCCCTTTTTTTCTTAGTACCACGTGATTGTACTTGGCAATATCCCAACCTGTGATCCTGAGTGCATAGAATCCGGGATCGTATCAAACATAAAAGGAAACGAATAAATGCTTTTGATTTGATATTTAACGTAAGTTGTGGCACTATAAACGATGTAAGAATATATATATATTGAATGACCAACTTATCAATTCATACTTTAGCTTGAAATATGATAAGGGTCTACACAATGACAAAAAAAAGTTATACGACCCCGAGCACACTTTAAACTCGGGTTTTTCCGAATCACTGTTGTGACACATCACAAGTGTTCTCCTTTTATATATTTTGGCTACTGTGTAAGTAACGTAGTAGATTATGCAAAGGAAAAGAAGTTTACTTGTTTCCCCCGATCTTTTTCATTTTGCCATTTGGAGGCTTGTGGCTTTAAAATATATGTACTGTTGATTCCAGAGAATTAATCATTTGTGACTATGATACAAATGATTAAGTAAAGTTCAAAACGTATGAAACCTCAGATTTATCAAATGTAAATCCCTGACTATGATATGAGTCTCAAAGAAACTGAAAATTTCACTCGATAATTTATGGCAAGGGACATAACTATATTATTAATGAATAGATTACATCAACAGAAGAACTTGACTTGTGTTTTAATAAAACATACTTAAATGTCAATCATTTAAATAAAACATTGAAATAATTAAAAGGTTATTATGTGGAAACCTATAACTTCAAATCAGTAATAGGGGCACAATCGTATTTATATCATTTGATTAAGGCCCTGTCACACTAGTCTGCGCTTTTACCGCGTTTGTACGGCGTTGTTAACTTTAACAAAGCGCTGCACGATAGCAAGAAAAATCAGATATTATGATGAAATGAAGACTTTACGGTGTCTTCACGCCGATTATAGCGTTTCTACGGAGCTTCCACAGCGTTATAACGCGTTCCTACGGCGTTTTAATAGGCGATTATCTGTGTTCGGACTGCGATTCTACTGCGATTCTACTGCGTTCTTTGCGCTTCCGCTGCGCTTTCACGGCGTTCACACTGCGCTTAAATCGTACTTCATATACCAGCGATAATTCTGAATAGTCGTGAACCTGCTGCAACTGCATTTAAGCAAGCAATATACCAGCTTGCTGTCGTTCATCATACATGTTAAAAAAGGAAATTTACTTGCAAACACGTCTATATATACTGTGGAAACCCTATAATAAGACCACCAAAAGGACTGGACTAAAGTCACAGTGATCTTAATTGCGAATGGTCCTAATTATGGCTATAATTATCAAGGCGTAGATATTTTATGACCACTCTATTTGAAGTTTTGTGTGTTAACATGTTTAATCAATTGTATTATAACTTTCACATATTACTATAAACTGATTATAACTTACCTTTAATTAAGAAATTAATTTTTTACAAAATAGATTTGCAGAAAATAACATTAAACCACTATGAAGTTTTTTTTCTCACCTTTAAACAATTATTTAATCATAACAGTTGTAACACCTTGTTTCATCAAAGTGTCAAGCTTTAGAAAATTCAAGCAGTTAAATAACAACAGACTTGTAATCTGAATAGGTATTGACTGGAATGTCACTGGTCTCAATAGCGGGGTTAAATAAATAAAACAATTAATTGGAAGTGAAACTGGTGGTCTTTAAAGTGGATATGTTGGGTGGTCTTAATTATGTACCATGCTACTATTAATATAAAGAACAGAAAAAAATGTTCTTTTAAAAGTTCTTAATGCAGGGATGACCTTTATTCCGGAATGGTCTTAAGTAGTGATTCTACTCAACTGTATTCTGCAATTTCCGGTGAACGCAGTAGAATCGCCCTGAGAACGCAATGGTCGCCGTGACAGTGTCGTAAAGTCGCAGTAAGAGCGCTTTAGAAAAATAAAGCTTAGAACAAGCGCAGTACACACTTAGTGTAGGCGCGGTAGAGACGCCACACAATATCTTAACAAGCGCTGTGGCTAACCATTGCGTTCATTCGACGACCCTTTTGCGCTTTCACGGCGCTCCTGTTGCGTTGTAAGAGATGTAACTGAGTTGCTACGGCGTCTATACTGCGATCCCAAAACTCTTGTCTCTTGCTCTTGTCAAAACGCCGAGTGACGGCGTTTGTGTTGAGTTTGCTCAAAATGCGCGCTGTCTGTCGACGTTCTATGCAATAACACTGCGATGCTACGGCGATGTTTGCAATCTTACTGCGCTTACGTCGGCGTTTTGAATTTTCTTTGGATGCCGTGAGAAAGCCACCCGAGTGTGACAGGATTTTACATAAAAAAGCTTGAACTTTATTTTGATATGACATACTTACAAATACACGCAATAATTGAAATCCTTTGAAGAGTTTCTTTTCGAAAATCTATTACTTCACTTAAAGTTTGCCTAAAGAGTGGTACAAATCTATCAGCAATGTTTTAATTGCAGCATCAAACTTGAGTTGAGTTCTTATAAAAACTTTCATAACAAAATAAAACTGTAAACACACTCACTATTATTCTTCAAAAGATTTGTTACAGGAACAATTTTTTCACTTAATATTGACCAAAAACCGCAGATCTCTATAAGTAACGGGCCAAATCGAACTTGACCTTTGTTTCGTTTAACATACTGACATGCCAAATGAAAACACAATTTAACCAAAATTCATTGTTTGTAAAAGACGGAAAACGATATACCACAATAACCCTACCACCGATAAGATTTTCAAACGTATGAAAAAGAAACGTTTATACTCGGCGGAACATCATTTTAGAGGTTTTTAATGATTCAAAGTTGTTGGTGAAGGAGTGATAAAACATTCCATCATGGGCAAATTTGCCAACTGACAATATTCCTGGTTTTGCATAGTTCCCATTAAGATTGGTATAGCCGCAATTTTTGTACCACCAACCACCATCCCTTAAGACAGCACAGTTTTTAGAATATGCATCCTGATCATGGTCGTAAGTTGTAAATGCTTGCCCAACGTGGTTTGGTAATCCTTCACTTTCATCTGTTTCAAGGAAGACATTTGAAGAAATGCATTGAATATTCATTCTATGTCTTTTTATTACATGTTTTGCAGTAGATTACTTAATTATATTCTGATAATTTCACAGTAATGATTACCAAATATAATTTCACAGTAGCCGAACTATATTTGGCGTAAAAAGAAAATATTTATCATTAATGAATGTTTTTTTCAGCGGAAATGTAGTCAATCATAATAAAAAATGTACGTGATTACTGTAGTTCGTAAATATTTACGAACGTTGTGCTGAAAAACATCTAAAATCTAAAAATAATCATGGAATTATATTTTGCTTCAACATTGTGATGTCATTATTTGATGACGTCATGAAGATAAGAGCATGACGTTACGCGGCAAAAATCAGTAAAATGGTGTAAAAATCGTTAAAAAATCACGAAATAAACAGAAAATTTGTTTGTTTTACATGTAAGATCAAATAATATTTCACTCGTGAACCCCAGCTATTATATTTTCACTCGTGGCTACGCCACTCGTGGAAAATATTGCATCTGGTGTTCACTCGGTGAAATATTTTTCGATCTTACACTGAAACAAACAAATATCCTCTATGTAATTTCAACATTTCAAGATAATTTACATGTTCGTAAAGTCTGTGTTAATATTCATTGGATGAAGTAGTTATTAGCATGTAGTCTTTTCAGTTTTGTAGTTTCATTCATTAAAAGGTAGAAATATGTAAAATACACGTTGTCCTTCATAATAAGAGCAATATAACTAAGCCTTTATCCTTTAATTGTTTTCTTACGGGAATAATTATGCACGTTTTTGTTGTTTCTTGTTGTTTTTTTTTTTTTTTTTTTTTTGAATAAAAAAAAAAAAATTGGCATTCAAAAGAACAATCACATTATTTCTTACCTGGAGTACTGACTCCAATGTTCATACGAAGAGTATAATACGGGCCATTACTGAGGCGAAAATTCTTAAATGTTCCGTGCATAACCCTTCCATTAGCCGCTGTCAGATCCAATTTTAACTCTGTCTTGTGTCGGGAAACCATTTCGTATATATGTTTAAGACCTGCATAGAAAAAATACTTAGTTTGATATAATATAAGAAAAGCTTGTACATGTCTCTACCTGTGTTTTTCTAAGACACAAAAGAGAATGTTGTCATTCCGTTTATTTAACATTAAAATTTAACCGAAAACAAGAATATTTCTTAAAAAGTCAGATGCTCTCCGAACCTGCACATTTCTTTTTTTATTAACGCCAGTCAATAAATAAAATAGTTAAGAGTTATATTTTTCAAACGCCAGTGACCTTAGTCATTAAAAAAGTTAAAGAGCAACCTAAAATGTCGGCCTCCGAAACATGAACAAGCTCAGTCAATAAATGAAATATGCGTGAGGAAAGTGTAATTATATATATATATGTTCATATGTACCCCACCTTAAGTTAAGAGACGACCCAAGATCCATAATGCAAGCATTTGATAGCTGTCATGTATGGAGGTAATGTAAAAACTTACAAAGAGTTATGTATCTATGACATTATCTCATTTGTCATAATAACTATTTAAAGTTTCATTGAGATCAATCTGACTTAAGTTCAAGATTTAGTTTTGCCAGTATATCTGTCCACTATATGTTCATATGTACCCCACCTTAAGTTAAGAGACGACCCAAGATCCATAATGCAAGCATTTGATAGCTGTCATGTATGGAGGTAATGTAAAAACTTACAAAGAGTTATGTATCTATGACATTATCTCATTTGTCATAATAACTATTTAAAGTTTCATTGAGATCAATCTGACTTAAGTTCAAGATTTAGTTTTGCCAGTATATCTGTCCACTATATGGACAACGCCATGTTTGTTCTCGTAAACGTGAAAATTACATACTCAGTATTGGTTTTCCGAGGGTTAAAACTATAAACCACATCGCTTTCAACATTATGAAAGCTTGCCGATGATTGGCTGTGTGAAAGGTCACCAGAAATGATTTCGTTTTGGTCACGGTTAGATCTCAAAGTGGAGCGTTATTTAGAGATGATTTAATTAGATTGTATTGAGATGATCCTTGAACTGTTAAATGTTATATTTGGGGCAATCATTTAATAAACATGTTCAAGTATTTAATGAAGCAAGTTAAGATTGGAAATATTACACTTCCTATTACAAGTTTCTTAAATGTAGTTTCTCTTAATCAACTTTCTTAGATATTTATTGAAACATTCTCTTGACAAACATTATTATAAAGGACAAAAAGTAAAAAAACCTAAGTGATGAAATTGTTGTTTTTAAACACCGCAGTTCCGTTTGCTATATTTTACCGATGTTGTTCAATATTGTTCATGGTTAATGACACTTGTATCTTCTCACTTATTTCAAAACTGAAATTTACTTATGGCAATTTCTTTGTATGTTTTATCATGTGTACAAATCTTATGAAGAAAATCTGATTTCAAATAAAAGGGAAGTAGTTACCTAACCAAAATTCGCCGTCTAATGAACCAAATCCTCTCTCATACTTAGTAAAGTTTCTGTAGAAATCAACACTGCCGTTGAATCGGAATTGAAAGACCTGAATGTTGAAATTTGAAAGAAATATTCTCAGAATTTCACAGTAATGGAAAATGTTAAATCTAGCAAAGTACGCCTTAAGAGTGACACACTTATAGACAAGGAGCAGAGTTTTAATATTTGTTAGACGCAATGATCGTTTCTTTATAACTTTATGTACATTTCAATTTGAATGCCATTTAAGTTGTTAAGAATATTGTCGACTTTTGCAATTTCAAATTTCATATTTAGTTGCTTTAAATAAGTTCGATAATAAGCAAAAAATGTACGTTATATTTCCCTTGAGTGTAATTATTATTGTCTTTACATTTCTGAACAGATTAACTGTCAAATCTTTGTGTATGGAATTCTTCGTCATAAATGTTTATGTCTTTAGCCAAGGGTTTAAGAATTTTTCACTTCTGTCAACAATTACTTTTAGTTATAACATGAAAGAAAATGGACAATGAAGGCATCTCTATAAAATACTATCGGTGTATAAAAAACAATGCTAAAATAATCAAACTAACCGTCCATCCTCCCGAATCTGTATCAAAGTCACAGTACACCGGAATTGCACGGCTTGTTTTCAAGGGATGTACATTATATACTCCACTTTTTTTCTTGGACATAAGCTTATTATATTCATAGCAATCTGTGAAGGTATATCAGATAAGAATGTAAAACATTTCATTGGTTATTTGTGCTACATTAAATAATTAATGAGCATTGCATTCATGTTTCATAAGATAAAAGAACAATTCGTAAACTATGTGAGACGCTGAAGGATATTTTGAAAGAATTGTTTAAAACATACTATGCTGCTCGCAAAGAATGAAGAAAAGTAAATTTGCACCAATTTGACTTGAACAAGCTTTAGGATAGTATAAATAAGTTTAATATTTATTACGCTGTACATTTAAACAAGATTTACATTTTGAGTATTAAAACAGTTATCTAGACTATTGTTCACAAATAAATATAACATTTTGTCCTTCCTTTATTATTTTTGTGCTTTCCTGTATATTTAACAAGGTATGATAGAAAATATAGATATGAGAAAAGTAAGCTTTTTTGCTTGTGTCTCTTGTTGTTTCTCGTCGACGGTAATTATCTTCCCCTTTGCCCCAAGTCTTATTTTCTTTAATTTACCCCCACCCCTCCTCCCCAGGTTTCCTGTCATCTTCCCCTGTGCCCTTTGGCTTTGTGTGCCTGTTTTTCAATCAGTTACAAATAATCTATCATTTTAGTTATTAGCCTGTCCGTGCTCTGCCTTGTGCCCTGTTCTGTTTTTGTTTCTCCTAGCCACTAGTACTTGTTGCTGGGTCATGTGAGAGTTGTGTTCATTGAACGCCGCCTTTCTTTGTTGATCTTGTTTATCATATTTTATCACAGAACGCAGCTCAAATATATTCCAGCCGATCGGAATCAAAAGTACTAAGTGGTGAACTTTACAGAAGCGGATAAAAAGAAGGAATCATTAAACCTATTATATTGTTTAGTTCAATTCTAAAGCGAAGTAGATTTAATGGTGAGGGATGCAAATTTACTAGTGAAAGAGGCGGTCTTACACACTTGTAGACAAACAAATAGATCATTTAGAACGCCACTTCAGATAAGAAGCACACTTGGACAAAGAAGGTTATTGTCTTGATACAATCGGTATTAAAGCACGAATGAGAAATGAAATTAAACTAATCCTGTTTGTATTGGCCTCATTGTAGGACAAAGTTACTCCTTAAGATTTCCGTCAACATTCTTTAATATTAAAACTCAATGCAGCATGTTTGAATATGTCAAACAGATACAACCCTGTGTTAGCTTAATATACTGTGAAAAAAGACTTCTGTCAGTAATATGTGATTGGAAACAGCCACTAGAAATAGGTGTCAAAAGACATAATTGGTTTGGTTTTCTTCTTTTGAAATACACTTTACAAATATAGTACAATTTAAATCACCACGCTTGATTTATTTGTTCGTGAAAATGTTTTAAGTCCATAGACAGGTCGATATTGCTGACGTCAACATTTCTCATAGGGTTAAGAATGCAATACTATCTGGGAGGGTAACATCTAGGTAACTGTTTATATGACGTCAGTAAAATCAAGTTGCTAAAACAAATTCCACAAGATTAATATAAAGTCATATAAAATCAGGTATTTTGGACACATGAAAGAAGTAAGCTGAACAAAAATTTAATATCAAGGTTATGCGACTTCCTAAAAAAACACAAAATAAAAAAAACAACAACAAAAAAAAACAAAAAAACAAACATACACAATACGGTAAAAAAATATGATAAACTTTTACATACATGCAGTTATAGCAACAATAATTACTATCATATTCATGTTTATCAGTGAGATACTAGGTTCTATCTGTGTGATAAAATTCATATCGAGTCAATATAATCTAAAGTTACTCCGCAATATTAACTACAAACTTAAATTATTTTGTTTGTACAGCGTTTGCAAGCCGTTGAACGTCTGACATCCTCCTCCTTGCACTTCAATGAAAACGGTCGAAAATTGTCCTGATTTATCTATACTTACTCGGCATAAAAATAATTTGTTTTTTATGTGAATATTTTATTCATCAAACATCGAAGAAACAAAATATGCACATTTTCGCGTGCGTGACTCATTCGTGAAAATAAGACGTTTTCTTCTCACTTCTCAGTGTGATAATTGTACTGCATATTCACTCAACATAAACAAATACCCTCTATATCTTTCGACAGTATTTTTTAAATATCAATGCGTTTACCGGTACATAATCCATGGCACAGCTGAACGTCAAGGTTTTGTCCAATGCAATGTTGACCAGCATTTCTTGGAGTTGGATTTGTACACGACCGTATACGATTTTGAAGCCCAACGTTGCCACATGTCGCTGAACATATTCCCCATTGCGACCACTCACTCCAGCCACCATCAACTGTTCATGCATATACAAACATAAACAAAATGAAGAACTTGTTTTAATATAGAAATGTTATGTTTAAACTAAAACAAGCTGACAGGCCTTATGTCTTGACTTAATAAAATAAAGCTTAAACGTCATTCTAAAACCAGTAAACTTCACACATTCAGATGTTTTCTTAAGTTGGGCGGCGGCCTAGTGGTTAAGAAACCTGCCCATCAGCCCTGTCATCATGAGTTAATCTTCTTATGCATATGGCACATGAACTTGTTACTTGAAGGAAACGGTCTCAAATATTATTAATTTGAGTTGCAAGAACTTGTTTTGCAATCGTGCTTAAACATATCATTTTATCAAAATTCCCTTTTACATTATTATAAGGTTGCAACCAGTATATAGCCAGTAATTACTATATTGTTTGCTTTGATCAGTTCTTGCTGAACAAGATTTGTATAATACCAGTAAAGGCATTATTTACATACAAGAAACATGCCCTTATAAGGTTGAAAATACGCATGGGAATAGATTACAGTTGGATACAAATGTATTACATATATATTTTACCTGCACAAGATCTAGTGTTACACAGTTCATCTTCTGTACTATCACCAAAACAATGGTCGCCGAAACGTTCTGGACGTGGATTGGTACATGAACGTGTACGTTTTCTCATTCCTTCACCACATGTTACCGAACATATTCCCCAAATACCCCATAAAGCCCAGCCACCATGTACTATAACATTACAATAATATCGTTGAATATATTCCAATTGTTGTACCATTATTTTTTTAAGATTTCAATTTACCATCATTCAGGCTAACCAGTGTGAAATGCATACTGAATCTTTAATTGAAGATAGAAGTTTATCAACTTTTATTTGAAATATTTCAAGCAAATGTGTTGCGAACAATGAGATTAATTAATTGTTAATTGCCACATGTGTCATACTACCTCGACATAACTTCAGATGACAAGTTTGTTGTTCAGTTCCATTGCCCGGACAATCAAGACCTCCATTTTGTGGTGCTGGGTTAGTGCATGTTCGATGTCGTAACAATAATCCTGATCCACAAGTTACGTCACATGATGTCCATGGTGACCAGGGAGACCAGTTACCATCAACTGTATGAAATATCGTGCCAAATCGATCGCATTTTAGAAATTTTTATTTTTATTTTAATTTGACCTCTGAAAGTTACACTTTATATACACTAAAGAAAAATGTGTCATTACATTACAGTAATTCTATGGTCGTTCATCAGATAAACGTTTTAAGAAAAGTACTTTTAAAGATTTTGATATAGTTTACAAACCCAGATGGCATAGATTACAATATCTTGGACATATTTTCTTTGCTTGACTCGAAACCTCACAAATATCAAACATCGAGTCCAATTTAGCACAATCCACCGACTTGTCATCTTGACAAAGGGAGTCTAAAACAAGTAAGTAGCAAAAATAATATGGCTTCATTGCAAATAAAATGAAGAAAGGAAATGTCGAGATCGTATGTCAGCTTAAATGCACATCATGTTCATGTAAAACAAATGTTCTTCAATAAATAAAAGCATGGATAGATAATTTCATGTTAATGGTGCATCATAAAACAATGTATGGTGTGAGACAAATAATTTGAAAGAGTATTTTTATTAATGAATATTTATCTAATTTATGCGCATCAAAAGAATCACGGCGTTATCATTAACGATGAAGTACTTAAATATTTATAAAAATTATAAATATCTCCCTAAACTGTTTATTTTATAAGAAATTCAGTCTTTGTCAGGTAAATATTTGTAAAGAAGTATGTTGTCTTATTTTGTTCATGTATCTATCACACCTAAACCATATTTTTCTTATCAATTGATCATGATTTAATAGTTTGTCAATAACATACGGCCACGATATGTGTATGCAAAATAAAGCCCCTTACGTGGAAGATGAAAGCAGAGATGTTCATTACATTTATCCCTCGAGCAACATTCGCAACAATAACTTGTCTTATCAGCGTTCATTTTTGCAGTTGAATTTTGACGTGAATCGTGCCTGCCACAACTCTGGAAAAGGACAATGCTAAAAGTTGGTAATCATTATAAAGAAGGTTGATGTATCTTTAACGTATTTAACAAAGCAAATACTTTTATTTTAAATTAATATATTTGTGTAAGACTCGCGTTTAACACAATTTGATAAATGTATTATTATGACATTGAGACATTTTACGAAGTAGATTTTTTCTAAAAATGTCTCAAATAAAACAATCTTTAATTTACCTCTTTGTCAATGCATCCCATTGTAAACTGAACCTGGTTTTCATATTCTCTTTTCTTGAAACAAACCTTTAAAAAGATAAAATAAATATAATGGGTACCACTTTTCACCAAAAGGAAATGGTAAAATGAGAGTTGAATGCATTAAATATAAAATAATTGTTTTATCTTTTCACATTTTTTGTCCTGGATTGATTGAATGGTTGAGTCTTACCTGTCCTGTCTCGCATGTTTCCACTGATTCACATTCGTTAAAGCTTTGAGCATCAGAACAACTGTAACATTCCAAGGAATCTAAAACCAAAACAAATAAGGTTTTGATCGAAATAAAATATTTTATAATTTATTTACAAAATTATCAATTTGATTACATGTATTGGTGATGTAACAGACGGACATTTTACATATGAGATCATTACATTATTTTTCGACCTTGTTTTGAAGACTAGTAATCTCGATGTTTTGATCATGGTCTGATAGACCTTGCAAAAATAACGATAATACTATTGAAGATCATTTGAATAATAAGAAATATATAATATTATTTGTAAGAAAATAAATTATCAAATATTCATTGATATTTTTCAAAATTTAGTTTTAGACATCTTAGAGTATTTTAAAAACTATTGTTCACACAACTTTTGTGATTGAAAAAATAAATGACCTACGACATCAGATAGTAAAGATTAACCTACCTGTCCCTCTGATCGCAGATACACCAAACAACAATAAAATACCTGTACAGATAAACGAGGCTGTACAATATGCTTAAAGATGTTATTTCAGATAATTTGAAAATAATCCTCTTTGTAAGTTTAAGTACAATAGCATTTCAAACCATCATTCAAACTAGTCATTTGTGTAAACAACCTGCCTTTGTTTGTTCTTTTGAAGGTGATATAATATGTTCAACAAAGTGAATTATTTGAATGCAACCTAGTTTATTTTGGCAAGTCTTTTTTTTCCTTGTGAGCTGAACCACATTTTCAAAATAAAGTTCTTTTGTGAATTTTATAGGTACGTTGTAAAATATAAGTCATTTAAAAAATTAGAAATTAGACCTACCTAGTATAAGCAAAATCGGTTTCATTTCAAGAACTCTAAACTATTTCTATCTGAACTCCCTGTAAATAGAAGATATGGAATCAATATCAGTTTAGTTCTAAATTTATTGAACGAGTTAAATGAAATTATATAGGTCACTGGCGAGTGCAATAAATTGAGTAATGAAGATACATGAATATAATATTATATATATAACAAATCGAAAATAAGAAGTGAACGGTAAAAATAAAGCAATTGTCAAGCACTCATGTTATGTGCTTATAGTGCAACGCTAAAAGCTATGTTTGCATGAGTATAATGCAAATGGCGACACATCAATATATAGGCACGACCGTGCTATGCTGCTTTTTACGGAGTTGCAAAAAGTGCCCGGATATGTGATAAAAATAAAATTTATTTTATTTCAATAATTAATATAAAAGTTTGCAACCATTTAAGTTACTAACAGATTTAACTGATGAAATCAGCATCATACATGGCAACGAAACAGCCAAATATTTCTTCACGATCTTATTTTATTAGCAGTTAACCTTTTTTGTCAACAACTAACATGTACAAAGAAAAGGTGATTGAATGTTCAGAATCAGACGTTTGACACCAATATATGCATTTATAAAGTCCTAGATAAATTAAATATAAAACTTTGCATTTAGCAGTAATAAAATTTTTATCATTTTGCAAAAATGATTATGTATATCATTAAGTTATTTTTAGCTTGAAGGAAATTTTAATTTTAAAATGCTTTTATTCCTTGTTTTCAATATAAATTACAATTAATGTACTTGTAGATATATCATACAGTATTTGAAATAATTGTTTGATAAAAAAGATTTTGTTTTTGTTATTACATTTTTTTTTGTTTTTACTCTATCAAATATAACTTGATATGAACATGATTCTAGACACGCCCCATTAAAACATATAAACTATAAACTTTTTAGTACAAATGAAATAGAATAAATATGAATTAAAATTTACACATTTACTTACAGTTTATCCTATTTTTCTTTACCTTTACAACAAGAATGAAAAAAAAACAGGAAGAAGGAAAATAAAAATTATACTTTTTTTGTTATTTTCTAAACCAATGACCTGCTATGAAAATAGTTTATTTTTCAACAATCTAAAATACCAAAAATATATTAGGTTCTTATGTCCTTTAACATATCAACTACGTACTGTAATAATATGTTGTTACCCATGTTTTTATTTGGAATTATATTGAATACTGTCTTCAATATGTATTCATATAATTATTAAAACCATTCAAGGTTCTAGCCTCAGGAAATAAATTAAAGTTGACCAGACCCACGGTGAAAGTCCTTTCTAGTAGTTCTAAACAAAATACCAAATTCGGATCTGGCTTCAGGGAATACAGCCTAGCAGACCAACCTGACGGGGAGTTACAAACTGCACTGGCATTTAGCGTTTTGATTATCTCAATTTGACAAAATGGAAGCTGGTAACAGGCAACTTATTATTCAAAGTGTATTTAGAAATGTATAACCGACAGTATTCAGAAATGTATAACTTCAAATTTGCGACATGTAGAAATGTAAACGATAGAACGTTTACAATACGTTTAATGCCGTACATCATGAGGTTTAGAATGTAAGTGCTTCAGTTAACACTATCAGGTTGACAACACCACACTTTCCTTTTTCATTCTAACATTTTTATTTTATTAAACTTTGGAAATAGCTGGTATCATATTTCCTATTAAATTTGGCGTAATTTAGCAAATAATTACCTATAATAATAATATAATTAAAATCAAACACTAATTCTTCCATAAGGGATCTGAGAGATACATAAATAATGTTAAAAGAAAAAAAAATTTGCCCCTTCTAGGTTTTGAACCTACGTCCCTCAATGTAAATGTAATTGACAAGTGATTCTAGCCTATATGAATACTCTTCAAAATAGAGGTAATGCATAACCAATGGTCTACCTTAATAATGAAATAAATATTCCGTGTATCCTAGCACCTCTGATTACATCCATTTGATGATATTTTGAGTCATAGAATGTGATTTAGCCTTTTATTATTAATATGTGTAAGCTGATGTAGACTAAGGTCTTCAGCAAACCCTTTTTAATGTATTTTACTAGTAAATTAATGACAGCCCTAAGATCTGTGTATATATGCTGTCAAAAGCTGTTACCTAGACGTTTTGAACATTAGATGAACTATCATGGTTAATTTGATTGATTGCAAATAAACGAAGAAACGTTCTTGAAAATACTAAAAGCATTCAGTATATTTAGGAACTATAATAATGGTAAATTGAAATGATTTCAAATAAAAAAGAATATTTCTAAACATAAATAATTGTAAATATTATTACTATTATAAAAAAGTGTAATTCAACTGTGTGTTGTAAAATCTAATACATATGTTTATGTAGAAGTATGATTCGCAACATGTTTCAAAACACAGGTATATTGCCAGATAGTATGAAAAAACGGTTGAACATGTAAATACAATTTATTACCTGCTTTTCTGTGGTTTACAGAAATATATCAGTGATTTAAAACTGGTAATGTCACTGTTTGAAACAGTGAAATTACCACTTTGATAATTTTACTGTTTTTGATTTTAGGCCCCTTACGTTGTTTCAGTGCAATATCAGCGTGCACAGTACTGGGTACCAACTTAATGACGTGACGTCGTAAATGACGTCACGTTGTATTATTATTTGGCGTGCTTTTCATTCAGTAACTTTTAACTTTCAATCTACTTGCATTGCTGTTACTGGAAATATGTCAAATATGTCTGTTTGCTAGATAGTGCTAGAAAACTTTGAAATTGTACATGCCAATGCAATATAGTATTAAAAGATAGCAACGTTTTTTCAAGAGCATGACACGTTAAGTTGACAAGCTCACCTGTTAAAGTGTCATTATGCTATTTTTTCATTGTCATGTTTAGCTGAATTGACTTGTATATATATGTTAAAAGATTGAGTGTAATAATTGAGATTGACCTGCAGTTGATATGGAAAAAAGTAAAAAATGTAAATCTTAAAAGTCTGCAGCCCCACTCATTTTATAAATGGAACGTTAAATTTAAATTCCGATGTCATTTATAGAAATGTCCTTTGGCCAAGTGAGTTATTTATCGTTCGTGCAAATCAAAAGGATTTATATCCGATTTACGGCAAACTGTAAACTATTTTTTTTATTTTTACTTGTTCATTCACTTTATAAACTTGCATGAGCATAATGCCACTTTAAATATTGTAAGAGTTTATCTCATTGATATTATTTTGAACAATTATTATCAGAATGACATCGCATTTGTTAGAATATGTATAATGAAAAAGAAAATCTTAAATGGACAAAAAAACGGTTTTATAAGCAACACAAATGATAGAAAATACTTTTTTTACAGTTTAGCTATATATCAATACCGTATGCTAATCTACGATATTTCCTGATACATTGTATTTTTTGCCCAATTCAAAAACATAATTTCAGTTAATTATGGAAGCATTTTATGCATTCCAAGGTTTAAGCTTAATAACTTCCCGGCTATAAATCTACTGATATTAGATACGACCTCACTTAATTAATCACACTCGTAACACTGAATTATGGTGTATTAACATCTTTTTCCGAGAGTTATTACTACGTTCTACTAGCCGCACGGTGCCTTGGTTTAGCTTTGTCAATTCTAAATTGTAACACCAGCAACAATCTTAGATATTGAACATTAATGATACTAAAATGAGAATTGTGTATATATGATACAATATATATGGGGAAGTTTTACTTTGTCTGAGAAAATTAACAGTTAGCGTCTCATCTAATTTCACGCGAGACTTACACAATCTTACTGAACAATAGGCAAAAGATGTAAGAGAGTTAGTTTCAGCAGTTGTATGTTCACACTGTCCTATCTTATAAGTAAATTTCAGTCGTTTTTTACAAGAAAAAACAATATACTTGTTGTTTTTCTACAGATTTTCTCTAAACATTGTTCGATCAGAAAGAATCTAATTATGAATATAAGATGGTTATAAGTACTATTCTAAAATTTAATGATGTACAAAAGAAATGTAACCTGTAAAAAAGGTAATTGCAGCCTGTACTTGATGCTTAAGTTTTATCGTGTTTTACAAAGTAAAGAAATCTTTCTTGAATACTATTGGCCTTTTCGGACAATTCTTGAAATATGTTATGTAGATAATATAAACCTAATACTCCAAACATTAATCCGCATCATAATATAAATGTAATCGGGAAAATGGTATAAGTAATTCATTAGTGGCATAAGTATCATCCGTATCATTATATAAATGTAATCGGAAAAAATGGTATAAGTAAAATATTAGTGGCATCAGTATCATCCGTATCATAATATACATGTAATAGGATAAAATGGTATAAGTAAAACATTAGTGGCATAAATGAGCTTTGAAATGCCTTTCCCTGACTGAATAACAAGCAACTTTTTTGTAAAAAATAACAGGTCAATATCAGAGTATATTCACCGGTTTTTCTTCTAAAAATAGATTTTCTGTAAATCCACTTTGACGTGACGTCAAGCCAAATTTGTTGTTATTATTCTGAAAAAAAACGTTGAGTTGGGTGTACATAAAAGTCAAATTAGTCTATATTAGCTACCGATTTACATTTTTAAGAACAATAGGGATTAGTATGCCAATGGAAAGGGCCAAAATATGGAAAAAGTAGACAAGCTGAAAAATAATGATTTCCGTCGTATGCAATGGCAGATGAAGCCATATTAAGCTATTTATAAATTATATAATAAAACAGATATGTATTTTTAGTTGTTGAATATGATGTGATATGTGCTGAAAAATTAATATTGACCTCGGTTATCGTCCCGGTCAATATTATTTTTTTCAGTACATATCACATCATATCCAACAGCTAAAAGGTCCATATTTGTATAATATATAATACTGAAACTTACTTAAACGAGCTTAAAATACCATAATATGTTCAATGAGAGACTAGGCGACTCTTGTTCTTTAAATCAATAGCTCTAAAAATGTAAATATAATTAAAATCCTCGCCGACATAAAGATAGTCTGGAAGTGCAATGAGATGGGCTTTGTATTACTTATAATGGAAGTCCTGTCAAGTTTCCAATTTCATTATCAGGTGCTTGACATTCCACTGAACTGAAATTAATAGAAAATTCAGTTAGTTTTTTTATATCTATGGACAAAATAAGAAAAAACAAAACAAAACAAAAAACTATTTATCAACAATATAAAACAATTAAAATTGAGTCAAAATTTGTATCATCTTAAATAGAATATCAGTCTCTTTGGTTTGGTTTTATTATAATTACATTTATTAAAAGAAGATTAAATATACTTAACTATCTATTTAATTTACAATTTTATTTTGTTCCAATAATTCTAATGCAACACATTTGATAGCATACCATTTTAAATTCTCATAAAAAATCTATTAAATGAAAAATCGTAGCAGTTAATTAACAGTTATATTCATCCAAATACTTCTATGAAATAATGTTTACAATCCTGTATGGAAATAGTTAAAATTATGTCAATTTGTCAAACAAGAGAAAAATATACCTGTCTTTAAATGCGCTTCATGTCTTGAAAATTTCCAGATTTCTTGATTTCATACTTATAAGCAGTATAAATATGGCTGTAGTATCCATAACGGTTGTCATGATTATTTTATTAGTAATTCTCAGTTTATTTCTGATACAAGCGAACATTTTTGTTATACTGTCTTGTATGCAGATATAACACATTATGCGAATGATCCGTCGCATCGCTTTCATACGAAACATATCTAAGCGTGATTTAAAATGAATTCATTACTCTATTAGCACTACTTCTTTAAAATGCCCTTTACATAACTTAAGATACACCAAATAGTTCACATAGGGTACCTTCTTGATAAAAAGAATGTTCTTTTGACAAGAAATGTGCGTTATATCACACATTTAGATAATGTATATTAAGGTACGGGGCAAAGTTATAAGCGATGCGGGGCGTAACAATAATGGAGTATCTATCTAAACTGGAGTTATGTCAATGGTTTATTAAATACTATTTGAAAAATGCTTTTGAGTAAATTAAACTGGACCGGAAACATGTTGTGTCTTAAGGACCCCATGGTAATAAAACTCTTGTGTCTATCGTATACAAGATGGTAATGCACTACAACGTCGTGTATTCTTACAACTTATTTACTTCAAACAATAGCAACAACAATAATGACATCACAGAAGTAGACGTACATGCATAAGAAAGCACTAAAAATGTTGACCATACATGTAGATAAGGTTAAATTAAGCCAAGTTCACTTTTTATAATAAATACGGTAGATTAATGTATTAACACCAAGTGATATATGCTTGCTTAATAGCATACTCAACTCACTTCCAACAACTGTAGATAATAATATTACTTTAAATTTATTTAAACTTTAACCTATGAATTTTACAAATAAATTGGTGACACATTTTTCGATTCTTGGAAAGTATTAACTTAAGGTTTAGTGTACCTTTTCCACAGTCGCCATGACAAGCGATTCTATTACATTCAATGTATTCTACAGTTTCCATAGAAACTTATACAGACAGTACATATCTTTATCTTAGGTATTATGTTCGATCACACCAAATTATCCGTCGACGTTAAGTGCATCACAATGATATATTGAAATTATATGTCATCATAAGATCACGTGGATGCCAGACGTCCATCTCTCATAAGAAAGAAGACCATTGCTGCCTCGTACAATAATACATTGGTCTGAAAGAAGGAATTATAAACAAACATTTTTTTCCATTTTTCAAATCAGTAAAGGAAGTTTGCAAATTTTGTTATCCAAACTTCTTTGCTGATCTGAAAACTTTTTAGTATTTATTTTGTTTTTCAATCCGAGTGTTCAAATCCACTCACGTGAATTTGCCACTATAGACAAAGAAGGAAAAAAACGGTGTTAAACTGCCAATAAACACTGGTTAGGGACTACGTGTATATGCGGCTGTTATGTTTTCACCCTCGATTATATAGTTTACAAAGCCTTTTAAAGCAACAATAAAAAAAATGTATTTATATTTTAAGTTCTTATAATGTTTTCGTTTCATACACTAGCATACACTTACACCACATGTTTGATTCGTATCAGTAAATAAATATTTTAACAAAACGGCGCCAATCCGTAAGCAGCGTAATGACGTCATCCTAAGTAAACAACTCATTCGTAAACAAGCTGACGTTATTTCATACATACAAGAATGATAAATGGGGCACTGTTTTTATTGTTGAAAACTTGATAAAATAACGTTTTTTTTTCTTATTATTTCTTTTCTTTAATAATTTCTATTTCTTCGCAACAATAGGGTGCGAAAATCAAACAGCGTTATACAAAAATCGGCACCGGAAGATATTTCCGCTTGAAAAAATAACATTAGTGATCTTCTTTATTTTATTGTGTTAGAATCGAAATAACATCGGCCCGAGGGGTGTGTATCGGCTATTTAACACCGGTTTTGTCGTTTTGATGAGAAAAAAATTAACCACTCAGGCCTACGGCCTTCGTGGTCATTTCCTACGCATCAAAACTCCAAACCGGTGTTAAATAGCTGATATACTCCTCCCAGGCAGATGTCATTTCTTAAATATACAACTTATATCGACTTATTTTAAATTCAAAATGAGGTAATGAATTTTTCAATGTTTTATTTTTTCAAATCGAAAGTCGAATTTCTATTTTCTGTTAAACATATTGTGCAGAATATAAACTGTAGTGCGTAAAAATTATGTTGCCAATAGCAATACCAAATACCTTTTTCTACAGTGATTAAACGTTAGTCTTCAAAAGTTCATTTACTGTAGAATAAAATGTATTTGTCTCTGAAAAAAAACTAAAGGAAGTGAAATCAATGGAAGAGATTAAAGCTTGTCTCTACAACGGTAAGAGCATCCTACCACACAATTCCTTTAGAAAATCACAAAGTCTACTCCCCACCCCCACAAAAAGAGTAAACTATACTATAATTCTGTTTCTCGATTGTCATTAATTAAGAAAATGTCTTAAATTGTATGGTGACATTTACAGATGATGAGCCATTTCACTAATTATGGTACATCAACAATAAAATGGGTCGAAATAAAGCGAGTTTATGATCTAAAAGTAGAGACACTTTCCATTAAATCAGGGGAAATCTTAGATTAGCATATCGTATTGGTTAACAAATGTATAAGCCTATATGGTTTGACTATACACTCTACTTTAGGTTAAAGGAATAGGAATGGATGGATTGATGTCTGTCTAATATAAATATTCATCATTTAAAAAGAGGTACCATGACAGTTTTTCTGTTGACATCAACCCTATAAGTGAGAAATTCGTGTTTTAAGACACTATTTTTTACTTGAGAAATAAGTTCATGGGCGCCGCCATTTTGGCGTTCTGTCACTCTCGCGAGACAGACGAGACCGAGATTGTGACGTGCTACACCCACTTCCGGTATAGGTGTACACGCTGGTACAACTGAAATATATCTTGATGAAGAA
Source organism: Ruditapes philippinarum (assembly GCF_026571515.1). NCBI lineage: Eukaryota > Metazoa > Mollusca > Bivalvia > Venerida > Veneridae > Ruditapes > Ruditapes philippinarum. The sequence goes on from NW_026852448.1 coordinate 48,408, forward strand.
CTTATTAATTTTATCGCACACACTATATATAATAATTTTGAAAACAGCATATGGAACTAAATTGCTTTAATTAATCAACTGAAGACGCCGCGACATTAATTATCATTTGTCCGATGTTCAAACTTCCTTTTGATCCCACCACATGATTTAAGCAATGACTGCTTAATTTTCAAAGATAAACCATCAATATAATTTGGGTACTATGAGAAACTTGAGAAACTTCTTCAAATTGACGATATATCCTTTTATTTTGAACTTAATTTTCGCTAGACAAGCTGTTCGAATAGGTACGGAAGAGCATTAGTGCCAGGTGTATGTTTTTTATTAACTCGAAATTTCGAGTTACTAACTCGAAATTTCGACTTACTTATCTCGAAATTTCGAATTACTAACTCGAAATTTCGACTTACTAACTCGAAATTTCGACTTACTTATCTCGAAATTTCGAGTTAGTAACTCGAAATTTCGACTTACTAACTCGAAATTTCGACTTACATTGCACGACTTTCATTGGTTGCCGGTGAATGCAAGGATTGAATTCAAGATACTTTCTTTCGTGTGTAGCTGTTGCACATTGACAGAGCACCTTTAACATTTATTTAACAGAACAATTTTATAGGGTCAAATTGTCCACACATACTGAACATATCCTTCGCTTTCTTGTGGAGGGGGTGGGGGGGGGTGTAAAATCACACTTTCCACATTTCCGTGTTAACCGGGTGTTTCTTTTTCTTAAGCACACATACAACCATCATGTGGAGAAACAACAAGTCCAAAACCCACCCTATTGTAAACTGTGCAATATCATGTGTTAAATAAGTTTTAAATGGCGTGTATACGCCAGTTAGTCTGTCACGTTTCTTTATACTAATAATGTTTTTGTAACATTATTCATTATTTACTAATACTTTGATTCTTATTGTATTGATAAAAGTTGATAAAAGTGATACTTGTTGTTATATATATGTTGGGAATAATATAAAAGCATCCGACTTTACAAGAAATATAGTCCAACAATTTTGACAAAGGCCTCAGCACGCCCTATTTTGGCCACGCCGCGATACTTTCCTCAGATGTTCCACACGTGAAGTATAGGATCGGTTTTTTTACAGGGATGAGAAGAATATGATTAGTGAAAAGATATGTTCGAACAGATGGGATACAATACAACGTCTGAAGAACGCCTGAACGTACAAATTAAAGGAAGCCTTGTATTTTTTAGGTCGGGTGTGAACATGCCATTACTAAGTTTAAGTTAATTTTCAATAGTTTTTGTCCAGGCACCCGTTTCTCCATCTCCATCGTTCAAAGGCACTGCCTACAATATCTTATACCATCTAACTAATAACTTTGGCCATTCTTGTAATGTTAATAAGTCGAAATTTCGAGTTACTAAGTCGAAATTTCGAGATAAGTAACTCGAAATTTCGAGTTAGTAAGTCGAAATTTCGAGTTACTAAGTCGAAATTTCGGGTTAGTAAGTCGAAATTTCGAGTTAGTAACTCGAAATTTCGAGTTACTAACTCGAAATTTCGAGTTAATAAAAAACATACACCTGGCACTAATGCTCTTCCGTAAATAGGGTACATCGCCGGTCAAGTTTTTTTTTTCAGCGTAAAATATCAACTAAATCCAATATGCAGAGATCTGCTGAGGACGCGATTTTCCGCCATTTACGCTAAAAATGAGAATGGCGCAGGAAAATCGGCAGCCAGACTAATATTGTATGAAAACAAAACTGTCCGTTAGGTTATTTAGGAACCCAGTCAAAACTGGTACCAACAGCAACAGGTTGCCCATTCCCCTGTAATTACGCATATCATCGGGTTTATCCAGTTCCCTATAGCTTTTTTCCACGTTATCTACTTACCCAATCCCTTTCCCACACAGATACGCATTTCTACTACCGTAAATTTATTCCATTAAAACAAAACATCATAAATCTACTTAATATTTAAAATGATTATTGGTAACTGAAAAAAAATTGTTGCTATTTTATGAAATGCTGTAATTTACAGTATAACTTGACAGGTGTGGAACTTAATTTCCCCTAAGGTCATTCAGTTCACTGATGAAGCGTAAAAAAAGATGTCTATTTCGTCATTAGAATATTTTACAAGGGTGATTAACCAATCAGGGCAACATTGTGCATGATCAAAAGGTATGTCGGCACAGAGGCATACAAGGAGCAATAAAATCGTCAGTACACAGTGTGACAGGAACATTTGGTGCAAATTAGGAACAATTAAAATGGATAATGCACAGTATTAGACATAATTAATAAGTAGTAAGAACCAGCAATTGTGTGAATAAATTATGCAAATTAGATTTTTGAGCAGCCAATAAAAATGTTTTGCCTGCAGTTAATATTAGGCTACGATTACGATGTAAATAAATACCACTCCGCATCATACGTTGACAGAAATGTTAACAATTTACTTTTCAAAAGAGTTGCTTATATTTTTGAAATGTGTACATCAATTATAAATATGTTCACACCTTTTAATTTGAAAGTCAGAATCAAACTGCAAAAATTTAATTACATGTACTATTAAGAACACGTTTTGGTAGGATTTTTATAATAATGATAATTATCGCCGTTCAATAATTAACAGCCAATTATTCGTTGGTGCATTTGTTTATTTAATTGCATTATTTGATTGTGAAACTTTGTTAAATAATAACATGTGTATTTATTAAATCGGTGGAATATTGTTTAATTACACTAAGATTAGACTTTAATAAACATAGCATTGTTTGGAGTAACGGGTATCACTGGCTTGAAGTGATGCGACCGGTAGACGTTGATTTTTTATTTGGTTTTTTTTTTTAGTTATTTTTTTTTATATTGTTATGTATTTTAAACCAAAAAAAAAATCTCCTCTTCACCACCTGTGAAAATTAATTTGTCTGGTCAATACATTATTATATTAATATTTTGCTACGATTCTACTAGATTTATCATAAATCTAAAGATGTGGGGAATTGACATCACGCGCAATTGTTTTTATACGGCCAATACACAAACATGGCCGCGCCTACTGATTTGTAAAAATCGGTGATTTAGAGATTTAAATTTTGTTATCATTCGTTAAATATTATTATTTGGCGACAGAAAATTTGCAGATTTATTATTTATTGTATTCTTTTTCTGAAATCAAGTTTTTATTCTAACCTTGTCTTTCCCTTTAAAGATTATTGATATTGTTACTGTGTTTTTTTTAATGCGTTAATTTAAGGTCGCCGCCGGAAAGCCCACATTGGCGAGCCTTCCTAGAGCGTCCCGCCGAGATTTTTTCGTCGATTTTTCCCAGCTTTTATTGGTGGAGGAAGACCCCAGTTGCCCCTCCGAGCATTATTTCAGACACGAGCGGGTACCTGGGTAGAACCACCGACCTTCCGTAAGCCAGCTGGATGGCTTCCTCACATGAAAGATTTCGACCCGAGTGAGGATCGAACCTATAGCGGTGAGAAACCTGTGATCTCAAGTCAGCGACATTAACTACTCGGCCACGGAGGCCCCATATATCCATATATTGTTACTGTGTGTTACTATATATCTAATTATTATCAATTATGCAAATAAAACAATTTTCAAACATCGAAGAATATGTAAAATGTGTACTTCAAAAAGTTGTGCACATTATATTTAATCAATAAATTACATGCATTCATTGCTTATTGGAAAATTGACTTAGAATTTATAGAAAATAAATTTCTAATTACCTCCCTTTATGTACATGAAATGTTAAATTGGGTAATATCTTTATAAATAGTGCTTATTTGAACTTACAATATTAACAAATCTTAATTTGAGCATCATATTTATGAAATTAAACCATGAAAAAATTATGTTACAGGATCTATAAATAATGTAATTTACGTGTTAGGGATACTATATCATAACTGTATGGACATGAATGTTCATAATTATAATGACTAAATAATAATGCATTTAGTGACGTTAAAAAGACACTTGCATTATTTCCAAAATTGAACTATACACTACATTCTTAAACGAAAATGTGAAAATTAAAGGTGTTCCAATTATGGAATTGGTTGACAAACAACTTGTAATACTATAATTATCTGTACCAAAGTTATTTTAAAACTTTGATTAAAAAAAGATTAAACATAATAAAATGACCTGATTTAAAAACAATTAAGTACGAATATGATTTTTTTATTAAATATATAGAGGATATTGAATGAGTTTAGTTTAATACTAAATTTATTGAACGAGTTGAATAAAATCATATTATGCGAGCCTCTGGCGAAAGAAAAAAAAACATTGAGTCTCAATCTTGAACATTGGCATTTCAACACCAAATGTTGTAAATATTCGTAGAGCTCTGAACATTTTTTTTTATAAACCCTTGACATTTTCAAGAGATCTATTAAAAAGATTCGCTGACAACCTAACCTTCTTGATGTTTTAAAGTTCTAAAATAATGACAAACGCAGACGCAGTGTATAAACACATTCTGGTGAAAATGTAAAACAAACACAGATACACGCTTACTGATTTTTTTGAAATTTTAAAACACATTAAAATGGTGTTGTTAATGTGTACCTTAGACTTAGAGTTTCTCTTTTACGATGTAACATTTAAGTTTGTTTTTTTTTTTGCAAAAAATATGAAATATTTTCTTGTCTGTCTGTTTTCTTGTTTTACGATTTAAATGTTTCTTTAAAATACCTAAGAAGATCAAACGTCTGCGATTTTTTTCAACAGATATAAGATGTGCATTACAGTCGTTTCTCAATTGCAACTTTATCAATCCATTTGATAAAAAAATGAAAATATTTTAAAAAATATTTTGAAAGCCCATACCCCAAAAGCAACAACAAAATAAGTATCCCTAATTTGACATAACATAATAATAAAATCAAATATTGACCTTTTTGTGTGTTGTACAATTTTACGTAAGGCGTTTGAATTTTATTACAGCAAAAAAGAAAACATACACATAAAAAAGAAACCAAAGAAAGAAGAAAATTAACAAACAAAACCAAGAAAACAAATCGAGGTCGCTTTGTGTTCTTCACAAAAAGTACGACTGAAAAATAGGATCAAGTTAAGCAGTATAAATGAAACCAATATTCTCAGTTGCCAATTTCAAAAGGAACAACACTTCATTTAACTAATTCAATAAAGTTGTTAACTCTTTCCTGCTAATAAGTCGGGTGTGAAATGAAATACTATGATATTTTCTTCGGATTTATAGCGCATTTCGTTGCTCATTATTTCGGCCAAGAAATTGGTAAGAGAAAGGCATGTATGACAACACTTTGAAACAAACTTTTAATGTCATAAATTGTTAGATTCGAAATAAACCAAACAATTGCGGATGTCATTCCTCCTTTCTTGTTAATTCGATGGACTTGGGAAAGGAAATTTCCTACCACTAGCTTTAAGTCATGATATGATGATGACGGATGAAATGCTACCTAAAATAGTTGTTATATTATAATGTTTACAATGAAAAAGCTTACTATTTATGGACGTTGTTGACACGAAAGATAAGAGGAGACGTATTATTCAAACATGTTGAATTATGTTTTATTTTCTTTTTTCTTCCTTTGTTCGTAAAAGCCTACAATGTCTTAAGCAGGGTTCTATTTATACCGTCTTATCTATTTGAGTATTGATGTCTCTTATTTTTTGCAAAGTTATATATACAATTGAACACATTAATGACAAAGTGTAAAGCTTTTTTTTAAAATTTTATCTGTAAGGAGTTCAATGCTTGTTGATACAATCACGGATCCATTCCTGGGACCAACTAGTACAGAGAAATACTAGTAGGTGTAAATTTTCAAGTTCACAGAAACAACAGCTTGCTTGAACGCACGCGGTCAGCAATCCCAAAAAAAGCTAGTCCGACGCGTTTATCACTCGACCAGGCCCACTTTGTCTTATATACTTGTACTATTTCAACAAAAGCAAGGAAATGAAAACTAATAAAGGACAACAAAAAGAAATGTAGTAAATCATGTTGGTACCTTTACTGTCTGCTAGGCCACCATCGAGACACACATTTATAACAGTGCTTAAAGATATTAACATTACTCTGAAAAATCATACCGAATTATCTGTCTGGGTTCAGATAATTGCAATGATTGATAGATGTCATCTGTATGAACAGTTACATTATAGTTAGATGGTAATTGTCATCGCCGTTATTCGGATATCGACTTTATGTAGACATTAGTCTTAAAGTGGTATTATGCCCATCTTAGTGTAAATGATTGGTGCACAGGTAAAGATAAAAATAACTTTACATTTTGACATACGTAACTGTGTTCAATTTTATATTTAATTTTGCTAATAAAAATAATAATATTATAATAATGATAATATTAATAAAAATAATAATAATAATAATAATAATAATAATGATATTTATAAGAATTATAATTTTTGAAAAAGAGTGGGACAGACTTTTCATAATTTAGGTATTTTATAATATTTTATTTAAATCGAATTATAAAATATACCATAGTTTTAATTACAATTAAATTTTTAATACTTATTCAAGAAAGTTTACAAAAAAACAAAAAAAAAACAAGAAAAATACAAACAAAACAAACAAACAATTCCATTTGCACATGCATTCAAATAAAACTAAGTGATTCTGTGAACTATGTATGTATTAACCTAAAGAAAATTGCAAACACATCTTGTATTTTAATTCCCAGTCTTGTACACTTACTAAACCAAGCTGAAGAAGATATCAATAGTTATTATCTTTGTGACATTTTAGATAATACCAAATCATCAGACAATGTTAAGAGTAGCACAAGAGAATACTTAAAATAGTTGTTTTATTATAGTTGCCTGTCAGACATTCATTTTTCTTCATTGAATCCACATCGCTATTTCCAACACGAAAAAGGGGTCGCCATGATAAAAAATAAATACAACACATTTTAGATTGCACGGACAAATTAAAACCTCTGTTCGTTTTACACAGATATTAGTTTATACTTAAGTTAATTACTTTCATATAATTATCAATTGATCCGTACATGTAACAATATTTAGATTAAAATTGAAATGAAATTAATATTCTTTTTATTGAGTCAGACACTGTTCACTTGTAATCTCTAAGAAACCTGTTCAGAAACATATAAGGGGAAACGTGATAAATCCTTTATTCGCTTGTTTCCTTTAAAAATCGTAAAGATTATATTGCAAATAAAATTGAATGTTGCATAGTTATTCGATACATTCCAGTATATAGACTATGCCTGCATATAATTTACAGACTTCAGTGTAAATCTTAAAATATATTGTATTCATTATTGAAGTATATATACAGTGTACATACAATTCCAAAATTGTGTAAATATTTTATGACATATTCTTTTTTCCTTTTGGCGTTTAAACTAAAAGTTAAAACTACGCCCTCGTGATATAATTCCTCGCATCTGAACTAGATTAAATCACTGTTTGGGATATATTATTTTCTAATTAAATGGCATTAATGTAGACAATTAATTGTATGCATAATTTCTGTCCTAGGATTGTTCAAGGATTGTGATGCAATATTGCTTAAAGATAGGAGTAAATGTTACAATGAGCAGCTATAACAGATGTCCATTACAATGAGCAGCTATAACAGACGTCCATTACAATGAGGAGCTATAACAGATGTCCATTACAATGAGCAGCTATAACAGATGTCCATTACAATGAGCAGCTATAACAGATGTCCATTACAATGAGCAGCTATAACAGACGTCCATTACAATGAGCAGCTATAACAGACGTCCATTACAATGAGCAGCTATAACAGATGTCCATTACAATGAGCAGCTATAATAACAGATGTCCATTACAATGAGCAGCTATAATAACAGATGTCCATTACAATGAGCAGCTATAACAGATGTCCATTACAATGAGCAGCTATAACAGATGTCCATTACAATGAGCAGCTATAACAGATGTCCATTAGAATGAGCAGCTATAACAGACGTCCATTACAATGAGCAGCTATAACAGATGTCCATTACAATGAGCAGCTATAACAGATGTCCATTACAATGAGCAGCTATAACAGATGTCCATTAAAATGAGCAGCTATAACAGACGTCCATTACAATGAGCAGCTATAACAGATGTCCATTACAATGAGCAGCTATAACAGATGTCCATTACAATGAGCAGCTATAACAGATGTCCATTACAATGAGCAGCTATAACAGATGTCCATTACAATGAGCAGCTATAACAGATGTCCATTAAAATGAGCAGCTATAACAGACGTCCATTACAATGAGCAGCTATAACAGATGTCCATTACAATGAGCAGCTATAACAGATGTCCATTAAAATGAGCAGCTATAACAGACGTCCATTACAATGAGCAGCTATAACAGATGTCCATTACAATGAGCAGCTATAACAGATGTCCATTACAATGAGCAGCTATAACAGATGTCCATTAAAATGAGGAGCTATAACAGATGTCCATTACAATGAGCAGCTATAACAGATGTCCATTAAAATGAGGAGCTATAACAGATGTCCATTACAATGAGCAGCTATAACAGATGTCCATTACAATGAGCAGCTATAACAGATGTCCATTACAATGAGCAGCTATAACAGATGTCCATTAAAATGAGCAGCTATAACAGATGTCCATTACAATGAGCAGCTATAACAGATGTCCATTACAATGAGCAGCTATAACAGATGTCCATTACAATGAGCAGCTATAACAGATGTCCATTAAAATGAGCAGCTATAACAGATGTCCATTAAAATGAGCAGCTATAACAGATGTCCATTAAAATGAGCAGCTATAACAGATGTCCATTAAAATGAGGAGCTATAACAGATGTCCATTAAAATGAGCAGCTATAACAGATGTCCATTACAATGAGCAGCTGTAACAGATGTCCATTAAAATGAGCAGCTATAACAGATGTCCATTAAAATGAGCAGCTATAACAGATGTCCATTACAATGAGCAGCTATAACAGATGTCCATTACAATGAGCAGCTATAACAGATGTCCATTACAATGAGCAGCTATAACAGATGTCCATTACAATGAGCAGCTATAACAGATGTCCATTACAATGAGCAGCTATAACAGATGTCCATTAAAATGAGCAGCTATAACAGATGTCCATTACAATGAGCAGCTATAACAGATGTCCATTACAATGAGCAGCTATAACAGATGTCCATTACAATGAGCAGCTATAACAGATGTCCATTAAAATGAGCAGCTATAACAGATGTCCATTAAAATGAGCAGCTATAACAGATGTCCATTAAAATGAGCAGCTATAACAGATGTCCATTAAAATGAGCAGCTATAACAGATGTCCATTAAAATGAGCAGTTATAACAGATGTCCATTGGTTGGTTTGGTGATTTCTGTATCATATTAGATCAGAAAAGTATTAGGAATAGTTTTTGTTAATATGAGAAATTGTCCCAATCAAATATCTTAGTTATAATTAGACTGTTCTTCTAACCCTTCAAGTACTAGGAATTTCATATATGTTTTCATTACATTTAATGTTTAATTTTAAGAGGATGAAGCTATGTTTTATGCAATACTTTTATAAAATCCTTTATCAACAACAGAATGGTGTTGTTTCCATTACCTTATGGTCGGTTCTGGAAAGTGCTTTTACATAATATATGTCACGTGCACGTAAAATGAAACTTTTTGCTTCTGTTCAAGTTGTTCTTGTAGATATCATTAAGGTACGTGATACAGTTGAAGAGAATATTCCATGTACATGGCTACAATCAATATCTCTACCACTTAAACCCTATTAAAATATTCCTTGCAATGTCAAATTCACAGACGGTTTGGAATAATTGAGATGGGTTAAGCTACAGAGGCATGTCCTGTCTGTAATGATATTGAGTTATTTTATATTCATATGACCTTTAACCTTAATACTCATTTCTGTAAATTTCCACTGACCACGTTGTGCCTGTAGAATGTTATATCCTGGGAGATTTCCCGCCAATGCAACAGTCCAGATAATAAAACTGACTAGAACACACCTGTGTCTTTTCTCTTATTATATTCACATTTGTGAATCGCATGGACCAACTTTAATAGTATATAAGATATACAAAGAATATTACATGGTGTCAGAATTTATAGTTGGAATTATAAGATAACAAAATATGGAATTAACAGGACTTTCTGTGCCAGTTATAAACTGGGAAGCTTCAAATCTTCCTGAACAATGGATTAAATTCCAAAGGCATGTGGAACTGATGTTTACAGGGCCGCTCAAGAACAAAACTAAGAAAGAAAAAATATCATATTTGTTGATATGGGTCGGTGACAAGGGCAGGGACATTCACGCTACATGGGAACCCTTCACTGGCGATGATGCTGAAAATCTTCAGGCTTATTATGATAAGTTCAAAGCACATGTGCAGCCGTCCTTGAACCCGATATTTGCGAGGTACAAGTTTAACAATGAAGTGCAAGGCACTGACAGTATTGATGCCTTCATCACAAGACTAAGACTAAGTGCAGCAGATTGCAGCTTTAAAGACAAGGACGAAATGATCAGAGACAGAATTGTTTTTGGGACAAATTCTGGAAAAGTACGAGAGAAGTTGATAAACAAAGGCGATGGATTAACACTCGAAAATGCTATTCAAATCGCACAAGCACACGAATATGCACAGAAACAACTTCAATCAATGGCAGCAGCTAATGATGTACACCTGGTTAAGCAGCACAAATCAAAACATAAAGGATACAAGAACCAACCATTTCAGCAACCTAAACAACAACAACAACAACAACACAGAAATTATCATAACATTCAAAAACAAGATGGAAGAAAACCACTGAAATGTCAACGATGTGGACAGAACACTCATAGACCAGGGTCAAAATGTCCAGCTGAACATTCAAAGTGTTACGCATGTGGAAAGCAAAATCATTTTGCAAGCGTTTGCAGATCTAGAAATAAAAACGTTGACAATGTGAAGTATTCTGAATACAATTATAGTGACAACGTTCAATCGGAAAATCAGGATTATTACGTTGATATGGTAAAATTTTCATCTTCTACTCCTGATCGTGCCTTTGTTTCAATTAATGTCGGTCCTTCCCATATTCCTGTTAAATTTAAGATAGATACTGGGAGCGCGGTAGATATTCTACCATTGAGCTATTATGAGAAATTAAAGATAAAACAACCTCTTGAAATCGCGGAAAATAGATTAACATTGTACACAGGCAACATGTTACCTGTATGCGGTATAATAAATCTGCAATTGCGCTACAACAACAAGACTAGCGAGTCATTATGTTATGTTGTTGATAGTCCGACAGTCCCGCTGCTAAGTTTACAATCGTCTGTAAACTTAGGCCTGATAAAGCTCACCTATTCAATAGACAGATCAAATACAGAATTAGATAAACAAAGGGTCATGTCAGAGTATGGGAACTTATTCCAAGGTGTAGGGGTTATCCCAGGTGAATGTAAACTTCACATTAAGAGTGATGCTGTTCCTGTAATAAACGCACCTAGGCGAGTGCCGGAAGCTTTAAGGGACAGGCTTCATGAAGAACTCCAGCGCATGGAGAATGATGGAATAATAACTAAGGTCACTGAACCCACGGACTGGGTAAACTCCCTAGTCATTGTAGAAAAACCAAAGACAGGTAAACTCAGAGTTTGCCTTGATCCAAAAGCTTTAAATGAGGCTATAAGGCGACCTCACTACCCAATGCGTACTATTGACGACGTTACATCAAGACTGACTGATGCAAAATACTTCAGCATTCTTGACATTACACACGCATACTGGAGCATCAAACTTGATGAACAGTCTTCATTATTAACAACCTTCAGCACGGTATTCGGCAGATACCGTTGGTTAAGACTCCCATATGGCATATCTGCATCGAGTGACATATTCATGCAGAAAGTAGATGAAATTTTTGAAGGATTGCAGGGTCTAACAGCCATAGTAGATGACATTTTGATATATGGGAAGACACGTGAAGAACATGACGCAAACTTGCGTAACGCCCTTGAAAGAGCACATTCCAAGGGAGTAAAGTTCAATCCGGACAAATGTATAATCGGGGTAAATGAAGTCCCATTCTTTGGTCACCTTATAACATCAACAGGGTTAAAGCCAGATCCTAGTAAAATAGAGGCAATTATGAACCTCAAAATACCAGAAAATAGACAGCAACTTGAAAATGTTCTTGGTATGGCAAATTATCTGCAAAAATTCTCTCCAAACCTAGCAGAGGTCACAAGCCCCATGAGATCCTTACTAAAGAAAGATGTAGAATTTGTTTGGGATTTTTCCCAGACAGAAGCATTTACGAAAATGAAAAACATAATCACAAGTACCCCTGTTCTTGCATACTTTGACCCAAAACAGAGTGTAACTCTTGAATCTGACTCTTCGATGCGTGGGGTCGGCTCAGCCATCATCCAAAATGGCCGCCCAGTTGCCTTCGCTTCTAGGACATTGACAGAGACTGAATCTAATTATGCTAACATAGAAAGAGAGATGTTAGCAATACTGTTTGGTTGCACGCGCTTCCATCAGTATGTATACGGTAGACATGTAATTGTACACTGCGACAACAAACCTATTAGCTCAATCATGTTGAAAAGTTTGTCTGCATGTCCACCGAGACTTCAAAGAATGCGGTTACAGTTATCAAAATATGACCTTGACGTACGCCACGTTCCTGGAAAACAAGTACCAATCAGTGACTTACTTTCTAGACAACCGTTTCCAGAGACATTACAATTAGAGGGTCTCGACTTACATGTACATACAGTGTTGAAAGGGTTACACATAACCGATAACAGACTGGAATCAATCAGGCATGAAACTCAAAATGACACGAGCATGCAGATTCTGAAGAGAACTATTATTGACGGATGGCCAGTTTCACGTGCAGACTGTAAACAAGAAATAATTGAGTTCTGGAACCACAGGGACGAATTGTCGTCTGTAAATGACCTTATATTCAGAGGACAGAGAATCGTCATACCTGTATCTGCAAGAAAACAGGTGATTGAATCAGTGCACCAAGGTCACATGGGTGTAGAAAAATGTTTACAAAGGGCTAAAGACGTAATGTTTTGGCCTGGTATGACAAAAGAAATCACAAATCATGTTTTAAAATGTGCTTTATGTCAAAAGTACAGGTATTCCAACGCAAAAGAACCATTAACTCCCCACGACGTGCCGGACCGACCTTGGCAAAACATTGCCGCTGATCTCTTCTCCTTTGACAGTAAGGACTACTTGCTGACTGTAGACTACTATAGTAGATACTTTGAGGTAGATGCTCTACCTAACACACAAAGCATTACTATAATTAGAAAGCTAAAAGTTCACTTAGCAAGGTATGGCATTTGTGACAAACTTGTCACTGATAATGGGCCACAATTCTCTTCTGAAGTATTTTCAGATTTTGCAAAAGATTGGGGGTTTTCCCACATAACATCCAGCCCACTCCACCCAAACAGTAATGGATTGGCCGAAAAAACAGTGTCGATTATTAAACGGATATTCAGGAAAGCTCAGGAGAGTAATCGAGATCCTTATCTCGCGATACTTGAGTACAGAAACACCCCTCTTGAATGTGGCTTCTCCCCAAATCAATTACTAATGAGTAGAAGAACTAAATCTAGTCTACCTACCACAAATTCTCAGTTACAACCCAAAACAGTAAATTGTAAACAGGTACGCGAAAAGATGCAAAAAATAAAGCAGAAACAAAAAAGTTGCTATGATAAAACATCAAAGCAACTACCCCTTCTTACACTTAATGAGTATGTCCGCATCAAGGTCAACAAAACATGGGAACCAGCAAAAGTGATAAAAATTCACAATGACCGATCCTACTCTGTAATAACTCATGCAGGTGGCATTTACCGCAGAAATAGGCGAATGCTTAATAAAACTGAAGAAACTTTCCCAGAAATTCAGGAATTTTCCCCCAACATTTTGGCTAATAACCCTATCACTCCCTCAATTAATGGAAAAATTTCAGAATCACATGATGCTGACCACTCATTGACCTCCAATAAGCCCAGCCCAATTGACCACTATTATCACACACGATCAGGCAGGGAAGTGAAATTGAACAAACGATATTATAATGAGAACATGGTGAACAATTGAAAGAAAAAAAAAATACTGAGTGTTTACTAATAAGAAAACATCACAAACAAAAAAATAAACTATAAAGAAAATATATATAAACTGGAAAAAACACATACATTGTTTGATAAACATATATTTGTTTACATAAACTGATTACTTAATTGATATTTAAACATGTGTTATTCTAACGTTATTTTAAATTGAACCATATTCATTTATGATTTATTAATGTGGATACCATTCAGCTATATGTATTTAAAAAGAGGGAAATGTAATGATATTGAGTTATTTTATATTCATATGACCTTTAACCTTAATACTCATTTCTGTAAATTTCCACTGACCACGTTGTGCCTGTAGAATGTTATATCCTGGGAGATTTCCCGCCAATGCAACAGTCCAGATAATAAAACTGACTAGAACACACCTGTGTCTTTTCTCTTATTATATTCACATTTGTGAATCGCATGGACCAACTTTAATAGTATATAAGATATACAAAGAATATTACACTGTCAATATCCTATTTATTTCGCAGATACTATCATTATAAACTGTCTAGAAAGTCAAACTCGTATATCTAACTGAAGATATTTGAATATTTCAGTGAAAAGTTTCAAGCAATTGAAAAAAGTATGACTTCACTTTATGGAATTTCCTTTTATTAAAAGTCAGTCATAAAAATGCAGTGAAGCTTGTTTAGAGGTCTAACTCTGTAACTTATCAAAGTAAAAACTGTTCAAAATACATGAATGGTACATAACTAAACAAAATGATAATAATAATAATAATAATAATAATAATAGCAAATAAACAGATAACTAGATACATAAGTAAAAAAGTTATATATTATTCAATAATTAAAATATTACTGTAAACTAATGGTATATTAGCATAATTATGCAATTAAACATTAAAACCGATTTCATATTAATAAGACATAAAATTATTCTTTCGAACAATTCTAGTGCATAAACAATAATTTAATGCATTTCTAATAACCTTTACAAAATATAACCGTTGAAAAATTGTGTAACATGTTACCAGCTACTTTGTAACTCATCTATTAGTATGTTCCATATATTAGCGTAGTATTTTGATATAGAAGCAAACATGAAACCTAATACATGTAATATGTTACCGATAAATCTAGATTCATATGTTACGGAAGCGTCCGGTTGTTTACAAGCAAAATATAAAAAAAGAACTTAAAATAAATAAAAAACAAAACATTTATATTTTGCATGAATTTAAAAAGAATTGATTTGTTAATTTGGCAGACATATTTCTTAATTGTAATTGATATATCAAATCCAACATATTCCAACATAACCTATGATATTCTGCAACATATCTTACATATTTATACATAATGGTCAAATTACACAATTATGAACATAAACCTATATACGTTTTATGTCACAGAGTCCTACATTGATGGCGTTGTATTTTTATAGTTCATCTTACCCATTTCGTATCTATAATGAAACCATTATGGTAGACGAATTCTCCTTCAGATATTCCACATCATAATAGATCAACATAAATAAACAAAAGTGGCATTATCTTAATAGAATTGTCTTGTTAATGGGTTTCTTGGCCTACTCAAAATGATGTACGTTAAGTCAGTTCAATGTTGGTTACGGTGAGTCCAACTATTTGTAAAAGTAAAAAAACCAACACAATAACATTATAAATATTATTGTATACATATTTTTGTAGAATTAGTTGTTGTTTTATGTCAAATAAATAATTGCATTGTCTAAATGTATGTTTATCATATAAACTTTATAATTCACACAAAAAGTATTGAATATAACATTTTGACTTAAGTATGATTGTAAAATTATTCATTTACTAAAATTCTCATATAGATCAAGTGAGGCACATTAAATAGACATTTAAAATAGAAAACAAACATGTCAATATAAATTCAACTTGTTTTTAGAAAATAAGAAAAATTAATGCCATGTTAATAAGCCGAAAAGAAGGGATACCATTAAGTTTAATTTGCCGATCAGTTTTGAAACATCAGTTTCAATTCTACAGTAGCCGAGACGACTAATTGTCTTCTTCTTCTTCGAGTCCAGCAATTTGACATCAAGGCAGTCTACGTAAAGTCTGATATAAATTTGCTTGGAAAGATACTGGCATTCCTAAAATTAAAGAGAATGTTTTTCTCCATTTGCATAAAAGTGTTCCAAGAAGTGTACTTTGTAGATATTTAAACAATGTAAAATTTTGTAAAGAAAATATATATTATCTCATTAAACTGAATTATAATTACAAAAACAATATAACAAATAAAACAAGAAAAGCACAAAACAATACAATATAATGGCTTGAGGTGATTCATCACTCCCAAATAGACTTACTGAATGGAAAAAAAATAAAAAATTTAAAAACTTAGAAAACGATAAAACATTAGTATAAATGTATATTTATGTGTTTATCCTTTAGTGGTTTAAAGAAAAAACTAGATTATGTGCTAGATTAAGCACCGTTACCGAGATATCAAGAAAGTAATCGTTTGAAGAAGTATAATACAATACCTTACATACTCAATATATGTAATTGCACAAAATTGAATGTTATTTAAGTTATTCATTCAGTCCCGATCACCCTGTTTAACTTCTGACGAGTTTCTTAAACGTTTTTGTTTCGGACGAAGTCCGTCTGTTATCGGTTTGACTTCCAGTAAATATTAACAGGAATGACTGAACATAAGACGAATTTTCATTGGTCATTTTAAATTACAAAGATAAATCGTTATTCTAAAATACAATGTAAAGGTCAGTTCTGACCATATTAAAATAAAATGTAAAGGATAGCTCTATGATAAAATGTAAGGGATAGTGGTAAACCACTATAAAATAAAATGAAGAGGATAATTCCAAAATAATATGTACAAGAATGAAGATATTTTTTTTAATTTTTAGGTTAATTCGTAAATGATTACAAAACTTTTGAAGCCAAAAGGGACATCTTAAATAGAAAGTGTTCTTTGAAAAAAAATCATCAATAAAAATATACTATAAATCAATTTCAATGTTTACAAAATGGGTATTTTCTTAATAGCTACAAGAAATAATTATCATGTCATTGTTATTCAAGTATTGCTAACAATTCTTTTTGTATCAAAAAACTTAGAAATAACATAATGTCAAACAGATTTACTTCGGCCGAGTATCGTTTTTAAATATACTTCTTGTTCAATAAAACGTATTTAATGAAAATTCAACTAGAGATCGTTTCAGTTGTATTAAAAATAGCACTGTGTATAAACGGGTACCTCAGAGACCGTTTTTAATAAAATTTAGGAAAATTATAAAGTAAAGTAGAAAATCTCGGGCCAGTATTGTTTTCACATAGATATACTTAAAGAGAATTGTAATATTTTTTTGATGATGCTGAGTAGGATTGTAGGCAAAAAAATCTAGCAAAATACATACACTATAACTGTTTTACTTATGTAGTCTTTTTGACCATTACTTTTACATTACATTTACATTATTATTAAGCTCATAGTAAATGAAACATATATTCTTGGTTTACGTGACGAAACATATCATACAGTCAGTCGTAAGTGCATTTAAATGGAAAACGGAACTCGTATGCCATTATATGCACATGATAGACTTCTATTTCTCAAAGACGCATCATTATTTAACGGATATATCGCATGTGAGTTTTCCTAAATATACTCCTTATACAAGTCTGTTAGATTGACCATCCATTTGTGGGAATGAACGGTACATAATGAGAGAAAATAATATTTATAAAATGGTGAAAGACCTATTATGTCCTAGAGATAGTTTTATTTCTCAAAAGTTTTTGTTTTTATTTCGGTGTACTTTTACCGTTTCCAAACAGTTACTTATTTGTCAATTATCGTAACAATCTTTTTCTGCTGTTACATTTAGGCAATTATTACACTTCAAGCGATTAAGTAGTTTGAATTGAAGTCAAAATACTACTTTATGAACATGTTGCTATTCTTATGAGATCAAACACCTCTTTCTTCGAGTAAAATATAGATGACGTAATTTAAAAACCATTATTTCAATGTTATAAAATTCAAGTTTGCCCTTTTCAAAATTATAGTAAAAAATATCGTTTCCGAAGCATAACGTGCCTTAAAGTTAAGATATGGACCGCGATCAATTGTAACTTATACGTTTATACACGGAATGATATTGTATAGATCTTAGGTGTGAAATTCTGCCAGATCACGTTTACTTACTAATTGTTGACACCCCTGATGAATGGTAAGTTGTCATTTGTGACAATAATACGTCATGTGGAAATGGTCATCCTTCTGCAACATAAGGCAGGTGAATTAATTAATTTAAAAACACGTTTATTACCGAGTTTCTCAAACATAAAACAAAATGTATTGTAGCTTGATTTGAGAATGTTAGATAAAGATAGACACATCATTGTGTAGTACATGTATTCATATGTTTTATCAGTAATTTCTTATCTGATTTAACATTCTCATATTTCATAAACGCCATTATTTTGAAATAATTTATATATCTTTACTCATGTCATGTGTCATTTATGTTTTATATGTTGTATTTGTGTACTTAATATGGTGATGAGCTTTTTATGCTTAAACAAAGAAATAAAATATATGTTCTGTTCCGTTCTTTATAAACTCTTTCTGTACAAATCTTTCCACGGTTTGAGTTCAAGTTTATAAACAATGAAAAATTATCGTGATTTTAACTTTATCGATTATTTCATCAAAAATATAATTTATGATTATTTTTTATAGTCAATATGTAAAGGGCATTAACATATATATATTAACTTGATAGATATAACTTTGTGTATTACGAAATATTTAGTGTATTGTAAACAAGACATGTGCTTCTTTTGGCATTTGAATTTGTACTGTCTATTTAAGATTGAAAAATAGTAAAACTGCGTTTAATATCTTAACAAGATAAGGTTCTATCTTTAATCACAAGAAGAGACAATTAGTTTATTTGATAACGCCAGATAGTTATAGGGAGTGTTTTCTTGTGTCTGAGAAAATTAACAGATCACTTGTTATTTAATTTCACGCCAGACAAATTTGTACAATGATATGGTTTCCTTTGTTCTTCAACAATAGACAAGACGGATCTAATATCTTTATTTCATTAGTTAAATGTAGTGTCCTTGCTTTCAAATTGGCACATTATTGATTTTAGAGGATATTTTACAGTATCCGTAGTCCTCGCTTTGCATTGTCAAATTTCATCTTAAATTTCTGTCTTGTCCTTGCAATTATATACAATGATGTTTGTATTTTCTTAATGTCCTGTCATTTTGTATATGGGTATAGTGCCAAAGTTGACGAATGTTTAAATACTGTACATTCTAGTTATCCTTAGACCTTTATTTCTACTTATATCGTGATCTTCTTCAATGTAAAATTGCATGATTATATTACTAATTCATCATGAACGTACGTAAAATTTCTTTCATGATTCATTTTTCATACATACTTTTACAAATCACCTAGAATGTTAACAGATAGAAAGAAACTCGATTTACAAGAACACAGTTTCATTTTGATAAGTAACTGAAAGCCATATGAGGCTTTTTTTTTTCATTCCAAAGTATTTTAACGGTTCATATACCACGTGGCGTTTTGTAATCTTCCATGGGCAACAAACCAATATAAAAGACAGTTTTTTCGTTTCTTCTTTCATTCATTCCTTCCTTTCTTCCTTCCTTTCTCCCTTCCTGTCTATCTGTCTGTCTTTCTTTTTTTTCTTTCATTTTTCCTTCAGGAATACTTAGGATGAAATTGTAATCAAAAGATTTTTAATAGCTAGGTAAAATTACCGTTTTTACTAGCCTGCAAAACTTACAAAGTTTGAATTAATGAGAATTTATGATCAGCAAAAAGTACGTTAGTTAATATACAAAATGTATTCAAATTTGATATCAATCTGTTTTTGTAAATATATCTTTTAGTTCAACAAACATTTCAGGGAAGTATCTTGGTTTAAACATATTTTTATTCAAGGTAATATATACATGAAAATAATTTACAATTTAAGCAGAAAGGAATTGGACCGAGAGCTACAATAGCTCAAGGGAAGTATCTTCATTTCTTATCTTCGATTGTTGTATGATTATAGAAATATTAAAAAAGGAAATTATAGTAGTCTGTCAAGTAAATTTAAAACTTTTAAGTTCCATAAATGTTATCTTATACATTTTCTGGCATGGCTTTTTAAAGCTTTCCTTCAATGGATTTCCTTTCTAGTACAGAAACATTGAAATATAATAAAAGTAATTATAATCAATGAAAAGACATGTCGTAAAATAATTGTTTACTGGAGAAAAGCTAGCAACAAATTAGGAAGCACATCTTCAGATGTATTCAACGCCCAGAAGGGAATGCATACTAAAATAATGAAAAAAGTGATATATGAAACATCTATCTATCTATCTCTGGATACTGCCAACCCCTCTTACGAGTGTTACAGGCAGGTAACATAATCAAGTTCATTAGTTGACGAGACAATAAACGAAAACAAAATAGTATGAAACTCTAATATAATCAACTTGAAATAGAACCAATATTTGCAACATTATCAGGTACAGAAACATTTATAAGAAGCATAAATGAGTTTAAAATGAGTTTTTGAAGATAAACGTCTGCTGAAAATCTACAATATATATTCGAAATTCGGAAAATATGAATACTTGTCTTTAGTTCATGCGTTTTAAGTTTAAATAACGTAGTGCTTCCAGAACGACATGCTTTACCAGTTAACACTTGCTGACATTACTTTGTAAGACATGCTGTCTAAAACACATTAAACTGGAAACTAAATAGCTGTGAAAAGCATTTGTTTCCGTGACAATCAAGAAAACAGACTATCAAATATTGACAATCCTCTAACTTTGCATTATCCGGTAACATTAATGTAAAAACAATCAGATTGCTTGTCTGCAGAAGGTACAATTTCATTATTTAATACACAGCATTGTTTGTAACTTTTTTATTTGTTATTTTAACATAGTTTGTTTCTTTTTGTGTTCATTTTTCTTATTTCTGTAATATTGTTTACTAATATAAAATATCACTAAGCATGTTTGCCCATATATCCTATAACAAGTATGTTTTTGGAAGATTTTACTCATTATTCTTTACATAAGCTATTGTGATAAACACAATGTCATTGTTCAATGGTTAATAACAAGCATTCAAATTATCTGAACATCTTAGTTCGAGTATATGACTTGGCTAGTTAAGGCATTTCCAAAATTATGTTACTCATTTATAAACAATAAAAACATATACACAAATGTATAACGGAAATGACAATATTCGCATTTGACATTGAAATATAACAGAAACAGGCTAGCGGCAATACAGCAAAGACATAGTTTATACAATTCAAATCCCAAAAGGAAAGTCTTTGTTACATTTCCAATGAAAGTTATTTGTATGAGTACATAAAATAATTAGATAAATAATTGACTTAAATGAAGTGTATCGCCAGTGTATTACTCAAAGGGTTTCAAAGAAGCCTTCAGCTTTTATCTTTTGTTAGACAAACAATTACGTGTTGTTTCAAAATAAGTATTTCAGTAACTTTATCTTTGAAAAGTGCATCATATCACTGTAAGTCTTTAGCAAAGTGTCCCGGCAGCTATTTTACGCGTAGGTGATGTTCGTTTCTAAAAATAGAATATCGGGAAACGAATTGTCCGCTTTGCTCATTTACAAATAAAGAACAAGCTGTAAGGTAAGATGTATAATAGGGTTTCTTTATTGTTAAATACAGCAAGTTTCATTTTCCACTTTAGTTTTTTGTTTGATATGACCATAATATAAAAAACTAACTTAAAAATAACAACTTTAACCTTTAGAAAACAACTTTCACGCTTTAAAAGTAAAGACAGAACATAATGAAATGAGTGACAAATCAACTGCTTATTCCCTGCGGTCTGGAGACCGCAGGGTATTGGTACGCGTTTAACTTTTGAGGCATGGAGGAGCACGTGACCTGTTTTCGGTACATGGAGGAGCATGTGATCTATAAACCGTATATGATTGGTTAATTGACCTTTTCGAAAACCTAGCTAAATACCGTTTGCCGGTACGTTACGGATTTACCTCTAGGGAATTAGTCCGAATTACACATAATTAAGAACAAAAAACTATTACATACGTGATATTTCTAATTTTCTATAATTATTTTACTGTTTAAGGTGGAAAAACTTGAATGATGTGTTTGAAAATTATGAATGTTTCTTTAATATCTGTCTCAAATTTTACAAACAATAAATTGTTTATACTGAAAATCTACAAAATTAAAATATTCGTAGTGGCATCTGCCATAATAAATATAGATATTTTCTGCTTGAACTTGTGTGTTTACTTTATTTTATTTTTGCTCGGAATTATTCATAAAATGGTAGGCATATTTAATCATTTTCTAAAAAGAAGTAATTCTTTTATGTTCGACCTTCTCTGGTTTTCAACCGGTTTCCAAAGACCACCAGTTTCCAAAGACCTTCTTCTATATTGATCGATTATTGTCAACTATATTCCTGATACAAATGTTGAAAATAGTTAAATGAAATATCTTTATATCATTAAAAACATTAAAAATGTTCCCCGCAGGAAACCATTTTACTTGTACTATCCGTACTTGTAGTTGAAAAATTGATTAATGTTATATGTAACAATAAGAACAAGATAAGTAATTGTTGATTGACCATTTTGCGATTCATAAACTTTCAAAAAATAAGGAAATTAAAGTTGAATTTGTGTTAAAGATGGAAAACTAAAAATTCCTCTTTTGAATTGAAAAATTGAAAGCGAGGGTATAGATTTTTAATTCATATACTAGACATCGAATACACGTGTTTGGTTTATTACAGATACAGTATGACTATTGTTTAAGTGCAGAAACCCTGTAGAAATTAAAAGTTTAGCTACTAAAAGGTATTTTATAACCACAAAAAGGCAGCAGATTGTTTAAAGATTAGTACTGCTCATCAACTCCGACTTTCAAGCAACACTTATTACTGTAAAAGTGGATATTGTTGCGTCACAAAAAAATTGCAAATGTCCAAAAATGGACATTTTGAGTGCGGAAATATTTGCGAAAATATGATTTCTTGTATTTTAAACTTTAATTAAGCAAGTACATGAATATGACTCATTGTAATGAATACAGAAATTTTTGTTTATTTGTTAAGGAAATAATAACAAAATTTGAGAATAGTTAACATTTCTACATATTTGTTCATCATGTCCTTGAAAATGCGTGTTTCTCTCCATTTTGTTAAGATGGATTGTATTAATATTGTTATTTTCATGTGTATGCTATGCCTCTTTATGTAATGTACGTTTATATGCTATAGCTCATATTGTCATGTGTGTACATGAATTGAGTTCTGAAATAAACTTTGAATATGTCTTTATTGTAATCATTCTATTCAGTAATTTAACACCTTTATTTTTTATATAAATGTTTGATATATACATTGTTAGTTTAATAAAGGACCTGATCACACATTTCTTTGTCATATTTTGAAACATTCTTTTTTATATGAATAACCTTTTGTGTTATTTACACATACATTATTTCATTAAAACATTTGTGATTTGTTATGACCAAATCTAAACAAACAAGCAATGAGAAAAATTAATCTCAGTCCCTGAACAGTTAGACTTATTCATGTAAGATACTGTATAAAAATGTCTTTTCAAATGATAAAAGAAAAGTTTGTCTAAATAGATATAACTTTTGCGTGATCAGTTATTTGCGAATTATTTCAATTCGCAAAAAATCACAAATATTTCCACGTCGCAAAATATTAACCACTTATACAGTACATGAACGCAAATCAGAAAAAAATGTAATTAGCAAAACGAAAAAAAAAGTCAAAACGAAGGGTACAATTTTGATTTTTTTATCATATGTTGAGACACCGGTAATTGTTTTCCATTACTTTCTGTTGCTTGGCGGACTAAAGTCAGCTTTTCCACACGGAGATAGGAAGCAGAATGCGTGAGAAGTAATCATCAAATCATATTTTTTTACCATATATCCTACATCTTTCAATAATAAATCCTTTTGCAGACCGCAAGAAAAGTACTTTACATTACAGTATACTTGATCTTTCATTCTGCCTTAAGTGGCATTTCAATGGAATACGGAACTAATATGCAATTAACATTCGCCATGGTAGACTTGTAATATCTCTAAGCAACCCCCTTCATTTCTGCATGCATTAACTCACATAAACGTTTGTTTTAAATAGGTAAATTACTTCCTAATCTATATTGTAAGATTCGACCAATTTATTAATGGAATAGAATATCAAAAAAAGGTAAAATAATAAACAATATTTAAGATACACATATTAAAAAAAACTGATTACAATTTAAATCTTCATTTATCAGTAAAAAATCAACATTGGCCAGTTTGGGTTTCGTTTTAAGTTTTTTCTATTAACCTATGATAAAGCCTGTCAGTATTCGTTTTCAAAAAATACCACTCACAGAGCTATATCTTTTAAAGTATGTAATAAAAGACTCTGTACCTCTTAAATAGTCTAAAAAGTTGTGAACACACGTCATGCATGCATATAAATAAAAATACTATATTCGGATAAAAATGAATATAAAGTTGTGGTGTTACAGTAGAAAAACTTCTAAATGCTTCGAGATTTTTGGATTAAAAAAATCTAAATTTATCATTCTTAAGTATATCATTCTTAACATAACAAATTCTAATAAAACTTTGCTCAATAATTCATTATTTGTAACGTTGGCACACAAACTTTACGCTTAATTGTGTCAAGTTAGGCAACACATAGTTACGTCACTTAAGAAAATGTGATGTTCAGGCAGTTTTAAAAAATAAATTTTCGAATAATATGTAAAATAGGTAACATTCAAATAACTAATAGAATATCAAAAAACTTTGGCGGCGTGGCCGAGTGGTTAATGCGTGGAACTAGTAATCTAAGGATTGCTGACCGCGTGGGTTCAAATCCCTGCCATGGGGCAGACTGTTTTTTCCTTGAGCAAGAAACTTTACATTCATTGCTTAGTACTGGTTTGGGTTTACAAGGAACGGATTCGAAGAGTGTTTCAATAAGCTTAAAGCTTCAACACAATCGAACTAAAAATAAATTTTGTATAAACTAAATAACTAAATAAATCTTATCCATACACACATCGGAGAAAGAAAAAATAATGACTTCAAAAAAAAAATGCTGTATAAAGTAGATCTCAGGAAATTACATAACAAGATCACTCTACTTATTTTCATTACCATTGATTTATTGCGTCGCAAGATTAATGCATTACTTTCGAGACTGTCAGTCTAAATGGAAATGTACTGTCGTAAACAATCTAACGCGACTGATCTGAGACCAGTGGATTTGTAAGGTCAGCGTCCACTGTTTTGCCCGCCTAAAAGTTTAATTATTTCAGCTACTTTAATTTGTATTTTCGTATAGTTTAATATATAATCAGTTCAATAAAAACAAACGCTTTTCTTAAGCTTTCGACGTTTAGTCTTCTAAAACATTTTCTATTGATCTATGTAATGTAGCTAGAATTGTAGTTGTAGTTGAAATATCAATGCATGATCATTTTCCATGTTTAGATAGACCTTCGTTAAAAGCAACTATCAGCAGTTTTCATTTTACATTTTTTTTTATTTTTTATTTATTTATTTATTATTTTTTTTTTTTTCGTATAGTTTAATATAACTCCTAATCATAACTCCTGCTCATT
The DNA here is from genome assembly GCF_026571515.1 of Ruditapes philippinarum. Lineage (NCBI taxonomy): Eukaryota > Metazoa > Mollusca > Bivalvia > Venerida > Veneridae > Ruditapes > Ruditapes philippinarum. The sequence goes on from NW_026852448.1 coordinate 74,339, forward strand.
TCCTAAAAATGTAGTGTTGTAAAATATATATTCTGAGTATGTCTACATTTTAATTGTTTTGATCCATGGTATTTTATTTGTTTGGGTTTCATATATGTTTACTTCATCTTTCTATCTTTAGAATAAGATTTATTTTTTTAATCATCCTCAGATATGGAACGCATTTGTCACTAAATGGTAAAAGATAATATGGATTTTCTATCCCTTGAAGCTTTTTCCTGATCATTTTATGGAGAAGATGTATAGGTATATAAAATAATCTTTATGACAATCGATGCACTAATTACAAAGAATACGTGAAAAATAACTCCTAGAAATTGGCAAATTAAACGTTGTTCAAACTCAAAACAGATAGATAATATTAGTAATTTGAAATTCATTACTGCAATTTCCAATCTTATTGGTGTTAAAAATGAATGCCTGTTGTTCCTCCCTGAGTGGTATGACTGTTTTGTTTTCTTGATAAGCATGATTGCATCGGTTTTGAGAAATACTTATATATTGTAATCATAACGTAAAAAACCCGATTAAATGAAAACTTAAAACAGGTTTTTTTCTGATCACTGATTGACAAACAGTAATCTGACCGCGTGGTATTGGTAATTTGACACCATACTCCATAAAACAAACTTTCCAAAATGAAATATCATTTTTATATTATGAAAATGTCGCATAAAAGGGTTTTTGTTTGTTTGTTGCTTTTTTCTATTTGCAGTATCTGATATTTTACAATATTTTGTCATGCAAATTTCAATTAATGAAATATAAAATAGTTTAACATTCATTCAAGATAAACGTTTCAGACGAATATAAATAAAAAATGTTATTAAAAATGAGCAAAAGAAAAGGGCTAACTTTTCTATTGATTTATGTAATGTATTTAGAATTGTAGTTGTAGTTGAAACATCAATGTATGATCATTTTCCAGTTTAGATAGCCCCTTTGTTTAAAGAAATATCAGCGTTTTTAAAATTTTTGCAAAAGATATATTGCGCAACCGCATTTTTCCCTTTTTATAATATTTGTTTCATTTTAGTTTGTTACATTTTTAAATTTTTTTTTGTGATAGGGGTTTAATTTTTTTCTTGACATATCTTTCATTAACTTGTAGGTTTCAATGAGTTCCTGTTTTGTGTGGTTTGTGATTGCATCATTTCCATTTTTTGTCTGTTTGACATTCCTGTTTTGTGTCATGCTGGGCTTGTTGCCGTGGTCCTGTTTTGGCGGATTTGTTCGTTGAATGCCACTCTTCAATGTTGATATTGTTTTCTTATCATATATCAAATATATATATTAATTGGATATTCTTAAATTGTATTATGCATATTATGTGGAAATCATTTGTCTAAAACGTCCTGTGTAATGTTATGCTTCGTAACGTAGAAGTCCTAGATTAGGTTGGAGCCGTTTTATAAGGACGCGTGAATGCCCCTTGGGAAATAAGTAACACATAATTATGATGTATCAACTGAGTGAACTAGACTGATGGTACATATATTAATCATCCACACGATTAATTATAGACTTACATATACAATCGATCTAAACAAAGACGTTTGTTTATAATGTATAACAGGGACTATCAAAGCCAATACAATGATAATATATATAAATAGAAAATCATTAATGCCTGTACATGCCTTTTAACTTGCCTTCAAAAGTACAGAGACTTAAGAAAAGTAGAGTGTATAGGCATAAAAATGTGGTACATGGAATTTAAAGCAGCATATTTGATCAAACTGAATCATAAAAAGTAATGTTAATAAATAAAAATGAAGTTGTTTGTACCTTGCTGGAACCGAAGTGTACTAATCTGTGTAGAATTAAGCCAAGCTGAACATTCTTGCCGTCTGATCAAGCTCTGTGCTGTTGGCACACAACTATTTTATAATTTTTATGGGTAATATTAAGTGTTTTTATATAGGTTTCAACATATTATTATGGTTATGTCAATGTTAAAATAAGAGCAATTTTTATTTGTGCAATAATCCTTTGTACAAATGTATTATTAGTAAACATGCATATTGCTCATGGTCTCATGAAGACTTAAAACAGCATCTTCCTTAGTTATTTTACCAGTCAAACGGCGAGAAAAAGAGAATTTTCAATCATGGAATTCTTCCCAGCACACTTTTCCTAATTTCAAAGCAATTTAGATTGTGTGATTAATAATTATACTTTCCCTTCTGGGCAAACAATTATGTGATTGATGTGAATAATTATTTTTCTTGTGAATAATTATTTTTCTTGCAGCAGATGATTGGTTATGTATTTTAAGAAAGTAAATGTGGGACTTTCTGATTTTAAAGTATATAAAGCTATATGATGCAATATTTTATCAAAATTTAAAAACAATGTAATTTTATGATGTCTTTTACAACCTTATGGTGATTTAGCTAAAAATGTTACATATAATGTATATGTAATTTGATATAAATGAAAAGTGTACGTAAACAGAATAAAATGTTCCGGAACAAAATATTTGGCGGCTTTTTTAAGTAGGTTTGGCGATGGTTGCACGCATGCCCATTCGCTTTTGATTAAATCAGAGATGTAGATAAAACAAACAATACTTGTTAAGGACAAGAACGGTGAGGATGTTTTATAACTGAGAAAACAATACAATAATACAAATAAATCATAGAAAACGTTATTTATATCGTCAAAATATATTGACTTGTTTTGCTAGATAGCCCCATTATAATTTTGTCAATATTATAAGTAACAATGATATTTGTTTTTTATATGAATCATGGACAAATGCTCAAAGTAATGTTTCTATTAATGGTTACGTCACTCATAACTTTTTTCGAAAATTTCAAAATAAGAATGCGCGTAGATGCAGTGGCGGAATAGTACTTTATTATAAAGAATATTTAAAAGAAGGAATTCAAATTGTTAAGAACCATTTTGATACAATTATATGGTTGAAATTAGATTGCAATTTTTTTAATGTTGATGAATATATATATTTATGTGGTGTGTATACTTGGGGTGAAAATTCACCTGTATATAATACTTTTAATATAGACTTATTTGAAACGTTAGAAAATGATGTATCTAATTATGAAAATATTGGTTCTGTTTATCTTCTAGGTGACTTTAACAGTAGGGTAGGCAACAAAAATGTTTTCATTGTACATGATAAAGTAAATAAAAACATTGATGACATAGATTATGAACCCGATAGTACCCCATGCAGGGCCACAATAGATAGTAAACATAACAATTATGGCATTAAACTGTTAGATTTTTGTAAATCATCATGTAAACGTATTATCAATGGCCGTATCGGGAATACTAACACTTATACTTTTTTATCTCATAACGGTTTATCTGTGATAGACTATGTGTTATGCAATGAACGCAATTTTTTTCATTGGTCAGTGACTTTACTATACATCCATTTAATGAATGGAGTGATCATTCCCCTTTGACCTTGTCACTTGTATGTAATAATACACATGATAATAATGCAGATTATTCTGAGATCAAATTTAAATGGGACAATGATCGCCGGCAACAATTTCGTTCGGGCATAATTGTAAATTTACCCGTTTTTAATACTATTGTTAATACATTAGATTGTAATAGTAGACAGTCTGTTAATGACGCATTAAATAAATTTACAGATACAATGCGGAGTGTTGCAGATCCTCTTTTTTCATATAATTTGAAATTTAGAAGTGTTCATTACTATGATGCAGAAAAATACATGAAGCACTCAGAATGGTTTGATAAAGATTGCATTGATGCCAGAAACGTATATTTAGAATCATTAAAATCATTTAACTGTTGTAAAACGGATGAAAATAGAGTAATTTTGTGTAATCATAAATCTGCTTATAAATCTGTTATTGCAAAGAAGAAAAATATGCTCTATAGAAAGAAAATGCAAGAAATAGAAAATTTGAAAAAGAGTCAGCCGAAAGATTTTTGGAAATATTTTAAAAAACAAATGGGAAAAGTTGATAATAAAATAAATTTAGAACAATTTAGAGAATATTTTTCTAATTGAAGCAATGACTTTTTTTCAGTGTTACAATGCTGAAGCTGAGGAGTTTTGTGAAAATAATGATTTTACAATTACTAATGAAATTTTTCCTGAATTAGACGAGCCTATTACTTGTTCTGAAATTTTATCGGCTGTTAAATCACTGAAGCGTAATAAAGCTTATGGTAATAATTGTTTATTGAACGAATATTTTATAGAAAGTATTGATATTTTATCGTCTTATATTTGTGACTTATTTAATTGTATTTTAAACTCGGGCTGTTTTCCTGATAAATGGACCGAAGTTATAATTATCCCTCTGCATAAGAAAGGGAATCAAAATGACGTTAATAATTACAGAGGCATTACACTTGTAAGTTGCTTGTCAAAATTATTTACTACAGTTATAAATAGACGAATCGAAAATTTTTGTAATGAACACAACACTATTTCGGATGCCCAGTTCGGATTTCGTAAGGGAAGATCTACTGTAGACGCTATTTTTATTCTTAATTTATTGGTTCAGAAATATTTAAATGATAATAAAAGATTGAATGTTATATTTGTTGATATGATGAAATGCTTTTACTCTGTTTATAGAAATGGCCTTTGGTTTAAATTGTATAATTGCGGAATTCAAGGGAAGTTACTGAGTATTATCAAAAAGTAAAATCTTGTGTTAAGTCATGTTCTAGCTATTCGGATTATTTTTATATGCTGTAGGTCTTCGTCAAGGGGAAGTTATGTCCCCTCTTTTATTTTCACTTTTTGTTGAAGACCTTGAATTATATCTTCAGTCTGAAATTGAAGCAGGTCTTACTTTAGATGATATAGTTTTAATTCTTTTATTATTTGCTGATGATATGGCTATCATAGGTAAAAGTCCAGATGAAATACAAACTCTTTTGAATCTCTTATTGTCTTATTGTAACACTTGGGGCCTTAAAGTTAATACTTCAAAAACAAAAATAATGGTATTTCGAAAAAGGGGTGCACTTTTACCATCTGAGCATTGGACCTATGATGGCCAAGAAGTCGAAGCTGTTAATGATTTCAATTATCTAGGTAATGTTTTTAATTATACTGGTAAATTTATTCTTAATCAAGAACATTTAATTGGAAAAACTTTAAAATCAATGAATATGTTGTTATGTAAATGCAAAGAGTATGATTTTAGTCCAAAAACATTATGTCAATTGTTTGATGCCTTCGTTTCACCAATACTTAATTATTCATGTGAAATTTGGGGTTATTCTAAATCTAAGGAAATTGAAAGAATACATTTAAAATTTTGTAAAAGATTGTTAAAAGTTAGATTAAATACTTGTATTACTAGTGTATATGGTGAACTTGGCATATATCCATTATATATTCATAGATATGTGAGAATTATTAAGTTCTGGTTTAAACTGGTAAATACAGACACCATAATATTAAAAACAGTTTACACTCAGGCACTTGAAGATAGCAATAAAGGGAAGACAAATTGGGTTTCTAATGTTAAAAATATCTTAAACAATTATGGATTTTCATATATTTTTGATAATTGTAACAATATAGACAAGGTTATGTTTTTATCTGAATTTAAATGTCGTCTTATTGATTCCTTCAAGCAAGAATGGTTCGGTAATCTTGAAAAAAGTCCTGTTTTATGTATATATAGAAATGTTAAATCTTGGTTTGAATATGAATGTTATTTAAATATACTACCTAGGTGTTTTAGATTTTATTTTTGTAGATTAAGAATGAATGGCCTTCCTTTAAGAATTCAAACAGGTAGATTTAGTAGACAGAGAATCCCTAGTGAAGAAAGATATTGTTTGTTTTGCGATGATTTAGATATTGAGGACGAGTACCATTTTATCTGTATATGTAAATGCTATGATGTTATAAGAAAACAATACTTAAAAGCCTACTATTACAGAAATCCATCAGTTTACAAATTTACTCAACTGTTAAACTCAAAAAATAAAAATGAGCTTATACGTTTATCCAAATTTGTTAAATAAGCTCTTTCCATTAGGTATGTACTTTCAAATGCTACTGTCTGATTACAATTAATGTTCATTCTCCAAATGTTTTGTTTTGATTCCAAAGATATCCATAAAAGCATCTTATTTAATTATAAAAGTAGATAGTAAATACACATTTTTCCATAGCTACATGTTTGTTTGTTTGATTGATTGATTGATTGATTGATTGATTGATTGATTGATTGCATGTTTGTGTGTTGCTATGAAACTATTGTATACGTAAAATGTGATATCCTTATTTTGTTTGTTAATTTTCATGCAGCTATTACATATGTGAATATAATGTATTTTAGATGATGTACTATGTACAAGTCTTAATAAAATTTCTGTTCTGTTCTGTTCATAATAATGACACATGACGTCAATTCAATATAGCAAAATAAAGCGTTACTTTAAGAATGATAATATATGCATATGCGTACTAAACATGTTACGCTTACTGGATTGATATTCTAATATTCTATATGGGTACATTATCAACAATATAAAAATGGTAATGAAAACATAGTACAAATGTTAAATATTAACGTTAAACAATACCTTAAATGCTGTGTAAAAGCAGCATATAATCATAAAAGTTTGTTGTTATTGTAATATATATTTACTTTATAAACCTAGAAGGCAAATTATTGATATTGCCAAACTTATTAATATAATTTGTATTAAAACAAAAGCAAACATTTAATATTCCGCTTTAGTAAGCAGTGTGTTCACATGAAATATGGATGGCTCTTGGGAAATAAGAAACGAATATGGTGTATCAAACAATGTAATTAACTGATTATATGATGGGTATATCATGCGCTGGAGAACTTAAACAATACACCAAAGAACCAAACTATTGAAGATATGAGCCGCGTCACGACAAAACCAACATAGTGCATTTGCGACCAGCATCCGCGCAGTCTGATCCGGATCCATGCTGTTCGCTATCAGTTTCTCTACTTGTAATAGAGTTGGTAAGCGATCCTGATCAGACTGCACGGCAGCGCAGGCTTGTCTGGATCCATGCTGGTCGCAAACGCACTATGTTGGTTTTGTCGTGACGCGACTCATATATATATTGTCTTGTGAACGCTAATGCTTCTATTACGAACCGCATACACGTTTACATTTATTCATTGTTATGCTAACGTGGATTTTTTCTTTGCTAGTTTATTAAGCAAGGGTGCACTTTAAGATCGATACGGATAAATGAGTGCGTGCACTAGTCCATACAAAACTCAATGTAATGATCAGCATAGCAAAGCAACTGAATAAGTAAAAACGTTGTAAAATGGGTTCCCTTAAATATGTTCATACGCATCTAAAAATGTCTAGTAATTAGTAAATCATATTGTCTTTTAGCTTTCTTTACGTTGCATTCGTTTGCAACAGTTACTTCAAGCAACAGAACATTTGATACACATACAATGTCGCTTTACAGTTTTGTATCTTATATTATAAGCTGTTATCCTTTGTCGATGTGTATCTACTACGTATTAAAATATCAGCACTATCGTTATTAGCTAGCACGTAATATTTAGTCCATTTGTTTGCTGCCCTAATATGTTCAATGTTTCGATTGTCTATTTGTCAATGTTAAAGCTATAGATAGTGTTCGGAATAAGTCACTCGGTTCTTGATTAAAGCAATAAATATTCATATAAAAAAGTCCAATAATTATTTTGAAAAGTGTTTGCATGTGCTATATAGGCAATCTGGAATATTCCTTTTGGTAACTGGCATCAATTTTCTAAGTCCAATATTTTTTTCAATGCATGACATATCCACACATTACTGAATGTTTTAGTTTGGCATTATCGATTATAAGGTTGGTATATTTTAATTAAAGCGAAATGAAAAGATAGCAAGACCCAAAGAATGGATTTATAGTCTATTGAACATTTATTTATCAAATGTATATATATTACGTAATTCGGTTAACAGTGTGGGGTAGAGGACATTGTATTACTGTTTAAAGCACGTATTTGTTATTATAATAGGCACACATTGACACATATTTGCAACGAATCTAGAAGCCAAAGCAACAAGAACCCAAGTTCAACTGTTCAAAAATACCCATAAATTCCTGTCAAGAAACACTTGGTTTAACGACGTCAAGAAAATGGGAAAAAAATGAATATTGTAACATGTAGAAAAATGGAAGACAGATGATAATTGGTTCTTGAAATTTCTACAACTGAATTTAGTCTAATGGAAATCAATATCAGGGAATGCTTTTGTTCTTTTAAGTTAGGACACGAATAATTGACAACTTTGCTGATAAAAACGTGTACTTTAAGTGACATTCATCCTGTTAACTTCGTGATAATTCGTAAAATTACACTGACAAGTGTCATTGTTAAGGTAAATTAATGATGGCTTTCGAAAAATGTTCTAGAATAACAAGTATTTGTCTTGATATATTGTTCACGTTTGATATGGTTGAAAGGGATTTGTGGAAAGTGTGGAAAGTGTGAAATCCAAAACTCCTAACAACTATGATCATAAAATCCATTGATTCGATATGCCTCTTTGTTTTAATCCTTAGAATCCTTGCGTGTTGACATTGATATGTTATTACATAAATTTACTGTAAATGACCTTTTCATTAAATAACCACCAACGAACGTGAAATTAGGATGACGTATATGTTGTGCCTAAGATTCACTTATACTGCAAACCAGTTATTCAAGATAACAGTATTAGCCAAGTTATTGCATTAAACATGTGCCACGTATGCTAATAAATTATTTATAAGACATGCAATGCCTTCAGAGACTGTGTTCAGTGCGGGTGATTTGGTGTATGTGTGTTGAATTGTCTGTTTTCGTTGGATAATCCATGTATCATTAGGCTATTCCGATTTATGTTCAGCAGCATTTTGCTTAACTGTACCTGAATGCGGGTGAAAAATATATATGTTAATGTTGAAATATTGCCATGAGTAAAATACGCTTTGATAGGAGAAGCACATACTTAAGCTAAACAAATGCAACAAAATAAGTGAAAATTTACACATTGATTTTAAACAAGAACATAGTGACGTCCTGATCTGATGACGTCACGAATTAATGTGCCTTACGCAGCAACATACTGTAAAATTACTCATAATCTTATAAAAAACATAAACTAAATACAAAATGTGTTTTTTTTTGTATGACAAATCAAAATAAATTTTACTCGCTAACACAAGCCTTTCGCCACTAGTGAACATATTACATCTGGTATTTTTAACTGTGAAATTTATAGTGAATATTTGTTTGTTTTTG